>NC_133391.1:78002383-78264883 GCF_047511655.1 Castor canadensis | reverse complement strand
ATAAAAAGTTTTTAAGTAGCATCTCTAAAGTAAAATACAATTACTTTGTTGATGTATATATTAACAATACAGCATTATTTGCATAAAAATGTTTGTTTTTCTCAACCACTCCCCTTCAGTGAATCAACCACTGTTAACAATTTTGTGTGTGTCTTCCAAATATTTTTTAATGAATAACAATTTTTAGAGCAGTTTTAGGTTCATAGCAAAATAGAGCAGAAAGTAGAGCGTCCCCATACATGCACAACCTCCCCCATTGTTGATCCCAGAATGGTAAATTCCTATCCCAGAATGGTAAATTTGTTTTATAAGTGATAAGCTGCATTAACAAATCATCATCACCCAAAGTCCATGGTTTACATTAAGGTTCACTCTTCCAAATATTTTTCAAATTAAGTTTTTGCTTTTTCCATATTTGTTTGAAAATATGTAAGTTTCACAAAGCAAAATAGGATAATGCTATGCATATTAGTATATAGCTTGTATTAGTATAGTTTTTGTATGTGTTTTCCAAACACCTTTCTAAGTCAGTATATAAAAATCTACCTCATTCTTCTTTAGTAGGGGAATAGTACTAAATTGCAGGCCTATATTTTAATTTATTTATCCAGTTTCCTATTGGTATCTTTGTTTTTAAATGATGCAATACATATTTTTATACATACATCTTATGTATAAATATTTATCCTCTCATGATGAATTTCCAGAAATGGGATTGTGAGGTCATAGGATATGGAAGTTATCAAATTGGTGTTCTCTTATCTGCAGTTTGTTGCACATTTCCCTCTGACCCCCACCTCTAGCTAGTGCTGTGTCACTTAACTGAACAACACCATCATTAAGAGACTCAGTTCCAGACTGAGGATCCTGGAGCCAAAACAGGAGAGGATTTACTTGTCAATAATAGTAGCAATACCTAAAATGTATGCGACACTCAAACCACACGGCAAGTATTATTCTAAACACTTTCCAAATATAAGCTCCTCTAATCTATAATACCTCCAAAGATAAGTCTATTATACCCATTTTATTGCTTAGGAAACTGATACCTACATTTTAATAAGGTCACACTTATTAGTAAGAGGGGGACAGGATCTAAAATAGGGCTGTTTGACTTCTGAGTCTGTGCTCTTAACCATTGTTCATACTGTCTCTAGAAAATTCAATGCCATCTTTATGCCAGTTAATCTACCTTGTCGGATCCTTAAAACTATATTATATTTATTCATTTACTTGTTGTTTTCTGTCACTACATTGTAACTCTTCAAGAGTAGGGTATCTATCCTAACACTATTCATATCCATATTCCTAATTCCTAGTGTAATGGCTAAATTATCACAAGTAATAAATAAGTTTAGTTGCATGAGAAACAATACTTCTGGGAGGTTGCTTTTATATCTATTTTACAAAAGAAATCATCTATTAACCAAATAGTATAATAGAAAAAATAGAAGGCAGATAGTGGACTGTTATTTGAACCGGGGCCTTTGATACCTACCTAGTTCAGTGTGCTACCAAATCTAAGCTGCTTCTTTCAGAGGGCCCCAGAGAAGAGCTCCCTCCATAGCAACTATTTCTAAGCTGGAAAACTTCACAGCTGGAAGTCTTCAGTGACCCCTGGGAGGGGCAGAGTCTGATGGGAAGATGGTCCTTGGAAAAGAGTTCCTAAAAGTAGGGTCTCTAGGAATAGGTTGTTAATAGGGGGTGTTAATAATACCTACTCTTTCTTTCAGAGTCTACATGCCAGACATTGTTCTCTGTTATTTATGAGCTTTGTCTCTTTTTAATGCTCACAATCCCATTAAATCGATATTGTTATCTTTGTTTTACATATGAAAAAAAATGAGTGATGAGAGCCCAACTGAGTTGACTAAAGCTACACAACAGATAAGTGGTGAAACTCAGATTTCAGCTCAAGTCCTTGTGACCCCAGAACCTACATTGTAAATATTCTGTTCCCCACAGAAAATAATAACCTGCTGAGGATGAGGGGATTTTGAGAAGAGTCTAAAGGGAAATTGCCCTCCCTAGATCCTTTTGGACCTTAGCAACTGAGAAATAAGGTAGAGAAAACTGTGCAGCTGGAGTCCTCCTGGGTTGTGGGGATCACTGAGAGAAGAAATGTGGGGCTTTTTTTTTGTTGTTGTTTTTAAAGCTGACTATGGAGAGGGGAAGATCTGAAAGCAGTCATCCCAATGTTTGAATCTGGTTTTGTAGCACATGGTGTCTTTATACTCTTAACCTAGAAATGGCAGAGTTATTTTGGGCACAAAGCAAGAGGCTTTAAAAATATGCCAAGTGTATTTCTCTCTTCCGCTCCAAGATTACTGAAAATTAGCCCAGCTGTGGCCTGAGGCACCAAACAGCCCATAGGATCTTCTTCCAGAACAGCTCGTCCCACCCAAAGAGAGTGAAACACCCAGGAATGGCAGCTCCAGCAGCCTTCAGGCAGTGGTTATGGGATCTGCCTCCCATTGCCAAGCCTAACTGCCAATCACAATCACATGCATACCACCCCTCCCAGCTACTCCAGAGATTAAAATGCTAGGCCTGTGAATCCAGTTCTAGTCTGTCTTCTTCCTCATCCCTAAGGCTTCACAAGAAGTAAAAAAACAACAAAAGAAAAAAACCCAAGAGTGTCTATTGGATTGTTGAGCCAGGGAGTCAGTGAGAGAATAATTTTTCAGCTTCATTATCAAATTCCTGTCTGATTCAGGGCAAATTATCTTGCTGTAATTTAAGTCTTCAGATATCTCATCTATAAATAATAATTCTTCAAATACTCATTAGATAAGTATATATGATTTTAATTAATTATAATAAATTAAAATTAAATTTACTTAAATAAGTATACATATACAAAATGTTCAATAAGCTACTTGACTCATGATAAGCAATCAATGGTCCTTAAACAAATGAGTGAATCTTCTGCTGCTCAGGCCTACTAACAAGAAAAATTTAATGAGGTTTTACTCTTTGAGGTGGGTGCTGTTATTATCTCCTTTACAAGTGAAAACTGAGGCCCAGCATTATTAAATAATTTGCTGAATATTACAAAATTTACATGATGTAGCTAGGATTAAATTTAGGCGTTCTGACTACAGACTCTAAAGTCTTACAGAGTGAGAAGAGTATATGTTTATCTTCCATTGTATCCATGAACAATTCTTTCCACTGATCATTGAAGAATTTTAGCTTTCTATGTGTTTCTCTAATCGTGGACAGGATTTGGATTTCAGACTAGGACTCCCCTGTATTTTCTGGACTGTGATTAATTTAGCTTAGCTTTGTGCAACTCAAAAAGGGTTGAAGGGCGGTGCTCTTTCAGTCGGTCCACAAACCCGACAAATGATGAGATGGGAGTGTGAAGGAACTTTACGACCTGGGTTTTCAACGATTTTGATGCCAGACGGCTTTTGTCTTTGATCCGGCTGAGCATTTGTAATTCTACAACCTGAGAGATAGAAATAGAGACAGAAAAATGAAATGGTTCTTCAAAACCATAAGGCACAAGGGAAATCAGAGCTGCTTGAAAGAATGCAGTTGGCGGCCCGGGTGGGAGAGATGACAAGGAAGAGGGAGGGGTAGAATGTCCCTGCGCAGAAAGCCTTTGGATATTCTCTTGCAATCCCAGAATCTGCAGAACCTTGGGTGCGCTGACTTCTCAGGGCAGCCAGACGCAGCAGCAGCAGCAGCCCACACCGGAGAAGGAGCGGTCCAGGGAAGCTGGCTGGCTGGCTGCGCCGGAAGCGCCTGTAATCATTTAATAGCCTTTGCTGGCTGCACTGACTTAGCGGAGTGGGCGGTAAGCAGGCTCCAGAGTGCTGTCTGGCAAGATAGTCCCCGGCTTTAATCAAAATGATGGGTTTTCTGGAAGCTCTTTATTAACCTCAGCACTGAAATCCCTGAGATGGTAACAAAGGGATGAATGGGGAGCGAAGGGGCGGGGCTGAAACCTGGAGACTGAGCTGCGATATTCCTGACTTGACACTCACATCTACACCCCTCCCCCACTTGCACTACTTTCAACTGATTCTAGTTTAGAGGCCTCAGCCTGCATCTCTGTGTCTCGCAGATGGTAACAAAACAGAAAACAACCATAACAACTGCTACACTTGTAATTGTGTTTTAGGGTTTTCAAAGGACCTGGGTAATAGCTTAGTGTGTGTCTCGTAGTCTGCTTAGATTTGAGTCCCAGGCTCCACCAGTTAGCATCTATGTGACCATTGGTCCACAGAAATGTTAGCTATATCTATTTCATATGGTTCTTGTGAAGCCCAAAAAGGAGAAAGCCATGTAAATCGAAAACTGCCCTCCTGGCCTTAGGAATTGTTCAGAGCAGTTCAGAATGGGGGTTCACGATGAGTTTTACAAGCCTGACATTTGCTTCACAATTTTCAGGACCTTCCTTGGCATTTGGTTTCCCAATCACTCCTAGTCTCTAAGGCTCAACTTCAAAAACTCAGGCAGCCAGGTTTAGTTTAGCATGAAAAAGAAAAGATGGGAATTTTGCCTAAAAGACCCCTGGGCAGTGCCTGAAGTGGATTATAGGATTACATGAAGTGGCCAGCTACCTCCAGAGGTAGCTGTCTCCTCTCTGTCTCCTTATTGCATATATTAGTTGTACAGGGGACTCATTGTGACATTTACTTACAGTGTATCTTAATTATAGAGGGAAGTTTTCAAAATAAAAACATGAAGATCTATATACTTTTTTAAAAATGTGTGTTCTGACCTTTAAATGATTCCTATACATTGTGAAGAACTCCCCATTACCCCCAAAAAAAGCAAAATCATTTTTTATGATTATGATCATACTCTATTAAAACTTTTAAATCCTACTGAATTGTAATCTGAATGTCTAAGAAGGGCTCTGCCTAAAGACACAGACTCTCATCAGCTTGATGTCTGTCTTAAATCTTCTTTCTAGACTCTAATAGGGTCAGTCATTTGGTTTCTAACTGCATCTCATTCTGATTTTTGTCTGAGGGTGATCGTGAGGCAAATCCCTGGGGGTTGGGGGGTGCCTGGGACTTATGGAAGATCTTAGGAGGGAGGAAAAGAGGCAGCACTGAAAGAAGAAACACTTCCTTGATTGACCATTTGCTGGAACTGGCCTCCAGCTGGAGTTTGGAGCAGAAATGGTTCATCTTCTCTTCTTATATTCTTCAAAAGGGACTATGTCCTTGAATCTGTCCCAAAGGCATGGTACTTTATAGGCAAAGCTGGCCAAGGGTCTTCAGTGTTCTTAGCTGAAGGAACTCAGATTAGAAAGTCAGCAAATGCTGTTTGTCAAATCCTTAAACTGTCCTTTCACCTGAATGAGTCACAGTGCAGATGCTATTGAGCCCTCTAAGATGTTTTACAACAACCTGAACAGATTATGCACAGTGTCTGTAGGAAACTACATTTGGAGAAGAAACTACATTTCGTTTTGCTCTACAGAGGCTGAACATGTGGAAGATGCACCTGACTAGACTTCTGATAGCTTCTTGGAGTTTAGGCTGAGTCAGACAGAACCAAGACTTCAGGCAAAGGCCTGAAAAGCTCAGTGGCATGTAAAAGAAGCTGATTAACACTTGGCGGGCCTGCTGTGAAGAGGTAACTAGGCCAATAGACATGGCCACTAATGTCCTTTAACTCCACCAAAATGATGTATCTCTGGACTCTGCATCTCTGACTAATAGCCCTGAAACTTCCTGGTTATGGTTGGAAAAATTTCCATCCTGGGCTCTTCTAACAACTAAAGAACTATAGGGTGGTGCTGAAACTCAGTTCTAGGCACTAAATCAGAGGCTTTTGAATATCTTCAAAAACATTTCTTGTTTTTTTCTCAGTCTCTCAGAGACATGGCCTGAATTTGAAAGGTTAGCAGGCAGATTCTGGCTGGACTCAGTTAAAGAGATGTTATCTTAGACAACTAAAAAAAATTAGTATTAGCCTCAGAGAAAAAAATGGCCCTTGATCCATCTATAATAGCAAGTGTCAGCTCTGCAAGAGAAATATGGTAAGAGGGGAGGGACTTGGTAAAGATGGGGAAGAAAGTTTTTTACTTCCTCTTCCTACTGCTTGCTATAAATTTGCAATATCCTCTTCTGGCCCTCCTAGCCCCAAGAGCTGTACCATATATAGTTAGCCATATGTGATACCATTTATGGAGCTCTTATATTGTGCCAGGATCAGCCTTAGCACTTTACATGTATTACCTCATTGTCTTTAGGGACTCCAAAAGCACCATCAGTGGAGAACTGTTGGATCTTCTCATGGCAGTAGTTTCATTCACCCATCCAACAAATATTTATATACCTGGATGTGACAGGAATTGTGCTAGGCACTGGTTATACATTGGTGAATAAACAAATACATATCCTGTCTCTGTAGACCTTACAATAATAGATGCTACTAGGTAAAGAGGGTACTGCTTGGCTAGGATGGACATAGAATGTTTCTGTGAGATTACTTTTAACCACAGACTTGAGGACTGAGGAACCCTTCTAAGAATAGAGGGGAGATCATTTGAGACAAAAAGAAACCCTATAGGTAAAGATCTTGAGACAAAACAACCAAGGGGTATATGAGGAACTGAAAGGTCGGTATGGCTGGAATATAGTGGTGAGAGGAAGACTTGTAGATTTAGAGAATAAAAAACATCAGATTATGGAAGGGACTTATATACCACATTAAAGACTTCAAGTTTTTTTTTTTTTCATGGCAGTAAAAAGTCTTGGAATAATTTTAAGCAGGAGAGTGATTTAATCTCATTTCTATTTTTAAAGGATGTTATTATATGTATGCTATGCTTCCATTTTTAAAAAGAAAGCATTACTTTAAAAAATAAAGAGGACTCTGGCTGCTGTGTGGAAGGTTAGAGAAGCAGAAGTGGAAGCAGGTTGAACAAAGGGGAAGCTATTGCTGTAGTTTACATAAGAGATAATGATATTCTGGAAAGAAATGAAAATGGAAAGAAGAGGACAGAGTCAAGATGTATTTAGGAGGCAGAAATGACAGGTTTTGGCAACGTATTGTAAATGGAGAATGAGGAATAAAGAAAAATGAAGAATAATCCTGAATATTGGCTTGAGTAATAGGTTATATGGGGCATCATCTACTAAGACTAAAAAGGTTTAGAAAGGAATGGATGAGAGGAATCAAGAGTTTGATTCCTTCACTTTACAATTTCCTTGAAACTTCTAAGTGGAGATACCAGATAGGCAATTGGTTACATAAGAGTGGAGCACAGAAAGATAATGGACTTTAAATATAAATCTGTGTCTCATAAGCATATTTATTTGTTTGTTTGTTTGCTTATTTATTGATTTTTGAGACAGGGTCTCTCTTTGTCTCCCACGCTGGCCTTGATCTTGAGGTTCTCCTGCTTTAGACTCCCTAGTGCTGGGATTACAGGCATGGCCATCATGCCTGGCTTCATGAAAATATTCACATGATATTTATAGCTATGAACATGACTGAAATTCCAAGAAAAGAGTAAAGAGTCATGGGCCAAACCCAAGAAAGCTCCAACATGTAGCTGAAGGGATCCTGCTAAGTAAACTGATGAAGAATAGCCAGAGAGAAAGGTCATGATAATGTTTTAACTGTGTGGGATCAGAAGATGCCTTCCCAAAATACAGAGGATAGTTGAGCTGAAGGCAGTTGAGAAGAAGCAAATACAGGAAATCTCTCTGTCCTCCTTGTGTTTGCCTAAAAGTAGAACATAGATGTATAAAGAAGAGATACCCTTCCCCCTTCTACCAAAGAGAAAAAAGATTAACCACAGAAGGCTTCTTTGAACTCAGCCTGGAGTTGGTACCAGAAGAATCTACAATAGAAACCTTTACTAACTAGTCTTTATCTGCCATTTATTTATCTTATCCTAAGTTGCTACCCAGAGGACTCTAAGTCCTTTTTCCTTTGTCTTGTCACTTCTCTAAAAATTTACTGTTCTTGATTGCAGATGCTGTTAGCTGGAATTCAAAGTCACCCTCTTTGAGAACAGCTCATTCCCTTGGTTTCATTTATGTGTATATGAAATATACACATCATTAAGTTTCTGTTTGCTTTCTCTTGCTTTCTCTTGTAACAAAAGTCCAGTTCAACTAAGAACATATGGGGGTTATTCTACATGACAAAGAACTCATGAATAAGTGTTTGTAGAAGGAAATGACAGATGTTTCTGAGAGGTTCAATAAAATGAGAACAAAGGATTGGAAGTGTGGCTCAAGCAGTAGATCACCTGCCTAGCAAGCACAAAGGCCCTGGTTTGAATCTAACCCCCCCAAAACAGATGAGTACTAAAATGTGACCACTGGTTTTGGAAACAACATAGTGAAGTGAATGAGAGCAATGTCCAAATGAGTAGTGCTCAGGACCCAAATTAGAGGAGACTGAGAAGTGATAAGAAGTAAGAAATGGAAATATCAATTGTAGACATTCCTAAGCTGCAAATAAGCATAAATGGTTTTTTTGGTAGAACTTTTCATCTCTTCACCAAAGGAACAGTATCAGATACATAAGCACTGCTTTGATGTCAGAGGGCTCCGGGGTCATGGCCATTGGGATTGTTTTTACCCAGATAGGCCATTGCTCTTCTTCTCCAGCTCTGACTTCTCTTCTAATTCATTGGTGTACTTTACGGTGTATCTTCCAACTAGACTCTTGGGGGTCTTGCATCAAAATCCCCTGGGTATTCATAACCATTTCTCCATGACTCAGTGCAAGGTCACTTCTTCTTTGGACTCCCTTGTAACTTTCTCAAGTAAAATTATTTTCTCCTCTGGAGTTCCACAATACTTTACATGTGCCTTGGTTAACTGTATGTATTAAATTGATTTATAATCACTTGAGTGTATATCACAATTAGACTGTGATCACGTTGAGGCAGAGGGTATGGTTTGTGAATATCTCACTTAGGAAGCAAGATGGGCTCCTGATGATTTATCCAAATAAACCCAGTTTACACCAAAAGTCTATCCTTTGTTACATAGTATCCTTCTATACCCTACTTCTTCCTATCTCTTCTCTGTTCTATCCCACCACCCCTCAAGATTATTACAATAGAATTAGGATTGAGTAATTGTTTCATTTTTATCTCTGTTATGGTCAGAGTAGAAGTCAAAATACATGTGTAGCCAAAATTTTCTTGAATCCATACACTGACAGTAGCATTTTCTGCTTTGAAACCATGTATTTTTTATCCTATTCTAGTCAAGATAATAAGAGCCATACTATTTAGGAAATTCTTCACAAAGAATCAAAACTGTGTTACTAGAAAAGTAGGTTCCTGGATACTCTGCTGAGAAAAATCTGTCTTCCTGCTTATTTCCAAACACTGATTCTCCTCAGGTTTGAAGAAATAATTTCTTAGGGACTCATCTGTCTGGGCAGCTTCTCCTGTCCTGTACCAGTAGCATAACATCAAGAGCATATGTTGATTCTTACTGATTTGTGATGTTTTGTCTTTCAGAACCAGAGGCAGGAGAGGTGTCCCCTCCAGTCGGTGCTGGTGTCAACAGCAACAGCTGGACCTTTAAATATGGACCAGGCAACCCCAAACAATCTGGTCCCGGTGAGTTGCCAGACAAATTCATTATCCCAGGATCTCCTGCAATCATCTCCATCCGGCAGGAGCCTACTAACAGCCAAATTGACAAAAGTGACTTCATAACCTTCGGCAAAAAAGAGGAGACCAAGAAAAAGAAGAAAAAGAAGAAGGGTAACAAGACCCAGGAGAAAAAGGAGAAAGGGAACAGCACGACTGACAACAGTGACCAGTGAGGTTATCAAATGGAAACAAGCCACTTAGCCAGTTTTTGTAATAATGGCAAATCTTTCCCATGTAGCAACTTCCTGCTCCTTTCTCCTATTGATATGAGCCCTCTTAGAGACCTCAGAAATCTGCAGAAAGTTCCCTGTGTCTGTCTAGAGTGCATTTAACAGGTTTTGTCTTAAAAAGCTTTCCTAAGTCTGGTGTTAACTCTTTTCTTTCCACTCTGGCTTGTTTTCAGAACCTAAAAAGCAGACCCAAGTTTCCTTTCTCCTCCGCCGCAAAGGAGAGACTTCCCAGTCCTGCCAGTGAGAGTTGGACTCTCTGCCCTGTGCTCCGGGGATCCTGTCTTGATGACACTTGCAGGGCAGGCTGAAAGGTTTTCAGATTGAGCAGCTTGGGTGTTTGTGGCCATTGGGTATGTGTGGCCACAGCAAATGTTGGAGAGCCAGATGTTGTCTGGGATGGACCAGATTAGACTAGCTGGCACAAGAAGGATTGAGAAACACAGGCAAATAGACAGCAGGAGTCACCAGTATGGAGGGGAAATATGAAACTAAAAGGGACCAGACTTTCTAAACCTTACAACTCAAGAGGTGGTGGTCACCATCTAGCAGACAAAACTACCCCACTGACAAGGCTTTAGGAGTCCCTAAAGTCTGTTGGCTGTGGTATAATTATACCTAAAGCCCACATTGCACCTACAAGCCAACAGTTCAGTGTTTAGCAGAGGGCCAGCCAGGGCAACAGAAGCAGATCTGACGCATTTCCTGTACTTGTCCTTGTGCTCACTTTATTAAAAATTCTTTTGCACACAATATGAAAAGGCAAAGTCCTTTTCCATCAACACATATGCAAAAGCAAAAGAAAACCCCAAACACCTCACTTTATGCTGTTTGTTTGATAGATTTATTTAAAAAAAGAGAAACTCTATAGCTATAAATCTTTAAAGAGAGATATGATGAATACAATTCCCCTACACTTCCTTCAAAAGAGAATTCAGTCTACAGCCATTGAAATGGTCATTGCTGCTACAGAAGTGCTTTAAGAGAATTGCCTGGAACATCTGTATTATACCGGCCACCTGCCAATCACAGCTTTACTCTTTCAGGTCACTCTGGGGCTGCCTCTTGCATGTATTAATTACTGAATAAAAGAATCTTTCTCTCTCTCTCTCTTTTCTAAGAAAAAAAATGATGTGCACTTTGAATACACGACATTCTCTAACCAATTATATCAAGACCCAGAAATTGAAGAAAAATATTGTTTTCTCATACATACAGTGAGCAGACTTTTCAATCCTCTAATTCTGTGACTTGTCTTGGTGTGCTAGCCTACACCTTCTCTTTGGTTTAGTTTTCTTTTTCTATAACAAAACTGAAATGCTAATCTTGCTAACACCTATGATGTTACCTGAAATCAATCTCCCATATGTATGCTGTATGCTATTATAAGACTCCTGAAATATACTTACTCTGTGCTTGTGTATGTGAATGTTAATGCAACTATTACCTAGAGTGAACTTTAAGCTTTATTGTTGAATGTAATCCCATTATATTTCCTTTTGTACACCTGTGGAAAAGTGGAGTAGTGTTTTTTTAACCATTGTTAATCAGCTTTTGTGTATGAAAGACACAGTAAAATTTCTTTCTTAAATCAAGATACTGGTGATTCAAGGAATTTTATTTATGGTCAGCCAAGAGCTGTCTCTTGCCAAGACTCCTGCTGGCAAGGGAATGAATAGAGCTGTTTTTTCTAGTAACAGTTCTGGAATGAATACTGAAGATATTCCCTGAGGGTGTGCAAGCACAAATTTTACCAATCTGATCTCCTTGAAGTTGCAGAATGCTTTGAAGTTCTAATGCTACTGGAATATCAGCTCATTGAAAATAATAAATTTTGCTGTCACCTTAAATAAGACATTTTAATTTTGTTATGCACAATTTAGAAGTTTGATTAGTTATATTATCTATTAAAACATTAATATAAAAGATAAAGGAGTCTGTTATAAAAAGGCATTAAATCTCAAAAAAAGTGTCTTGTCTACTTTTAGCTTCATTCTCCCATATTTTCAAGGGTGTGTAACTTCAGCTTTGCAGGATTGCACGGGGTAAAACTTGTTGCCAACACATGTGAACCATTGCTACATTGTAGGTTGTGATCATTTTGCCCCTCTGAAGCCCATGTAACTGACCTTACGTGCCTTTTGAACTAGGAGAATCGGGCTAATTTATTAATGATGATAATTACTATGTATCTGTATAGCACTTTTTAAATTTGTGAAGTGCTCTCCAATCCATGTTAGTTACTAGTTATTACAGCTGTAAGGATAAAACACATCCATGTGGATTCATTTTTAATTGGTGCTATTGGTATTTCCTCTGTTATTGCTAATAAATGGAAAATGGTGGTATGAAAGCAATGGTGGTCATTTCTAAGTATAAGAGTAGGAGAAAATAGAACACTGATTATCACTAGCTATTGCTGTTGAAGAAGATTGCTGAGGTATGAAACTTACTGTGTCACTCCCTAGCTATCACCCTGGTTTTTATGTTCATCACCAAGGCAAAATGCCCTTGAAATCAAGAATCAAACTCTATAATAGTGCCAAAATGGGCAGCTAAGAGGTTGTCAGTTACTTCCCACTATACCATTTCAGTCTTCTCCAATAAGAATTGCAACAAACCAATTTTTATCACTAGAGCCTTTCTACACATCTTGTTCATTACTTGCACCTCTGTACAATTGGGAAGCCAAATAATGCTCCAAGGAATTAACTTTTACTGGGTACAGAGTATATGCCAGCAGGTTCAGTTCATAGTGCCTGTTCTATAACAAATAGATGAGATTGCCCTTCTGTGATTATATTTTATGAACATAGACTATAGACACAGTCGTTCTCAACATGGAGAAATTTTGCCTTCTGGGGACATTTGTTAGTGTCTCAAGACATTTTTGGTTTTCGTTACCTGGGGTAGGGTTGTGCTCCTGGTATTTAGTGCACAGAGATCAGAAATGCTGCTAAACACCTTACAATGAACAGGGCAACTCCCCACAACAAATAATTTCCAGCCTCAAAGTGTCAATAGTACCAAGATTGAAAAATCTTAAGAATGACCATGAATTTGTTTAGTCCACTTTTAAAATGGGAGACACCATAAGTTACTCCAAGATTCAAGATGTAATCCACGACTATCTCAGCTAACTGGTTTGCATAGGAACTGTATTTATAAATAACCTGGTGCGGCTCTGTCACTAACTAGATGGGAAACCTTAGCCAAGTTACTGCGTCTCTCCATTTTTAGTCTTAATTTCCTCACTTATTAATGTGATAATTATAGTATAAATTATAGTATAGTATAGTATTTTGGGGGAAGTTTGAGCAAGATAATTTCAAAAAGTTTTTAAGCACAATGCATGGTGCATTATAGGGCTCCATAAATAGTTATTTTTTTCCTCTTTCTTCTTTATGCTGTGTTCCCAGACATCTGTATCACCCCTAACAGGTCAAGGGGGCCACACCACCTTGGAATGTTTCTCTGGCAGACAGAAAAAGTAAGCGTCCAAATGACCCATTTTTTATAGCTGTTCCACTTCAGTGATGTGAAAGCCAGGAACCAAAGGGCTAAAAGTCACCATCAAATGGATAAATCCTATGTGATTCTAAGTATAACAGCTTGAGAAAGAGGAGCGTCACCTTAACAGCTTCTTTTGGTAACTGGGCAAAACAGACTCACTAAAACACCCACCAACTTGCCTAGGATCCTACAAGTAATAAAGAACAAGTCAAATCACATCTCTCTAAGGGACCAGGCTACTTTGTAAGGGTCGCGCATGCACAGAGCATAGGATTCACTCTTTGAAGGAATTGCAATTGATCTAATTTTAAAGGATGAAATTCCACAAGTGAGTGTATAGAGCCTTGGCTGTTGACCCAGGCTCCTAGGTAAGATTCTGAATCCCAAAATCTCATGATAGTGAATTTTGTTTTTTAAGTTCAAAGCCAGCTTTAAAGTACAAATGTAACTGATCAAAAACTAATTCAATTCTTCTGTTAAATCTAGATTTTTTTTAACCACTGAAATATTAAGAGGTGTACTAGAGCAAGTAGACAAAAAGCTACAGAGATACTTTTCATCAAGACTTGAAAGTCCCAGGAACTTCCCTAAGAAATGGCAAGTTTGTGACCCTTAACCACATTTTCATGTGCTTTCTCTCCTTATAGAAAAAGCTGATCACATTATTTCCCCCAAATTAGCTGGGCTGTTGATTAGCAGAATGCAACCAAGATGTCCCTTCTGATTTTATCACACACACACACACACACACACACACACACACACAAACATTTCTATTATAATTAAGAAGGAGGCTTTAGTACATGAGTATGGTGCTATCCTCCCTTTGAAATTGTTCCTAAGAGTGATACATAACAAGTTTATTGTTATAAGCAGTTAGATAAAATGCTTGTTGGTTTCCATTTTCTTCTAAGGTTGATTTCTTGGAATCATTTTTTACCTACTAAAACATGAAATCCTAAGTTTTTTGCCCTACAAGAATCTGTGCACTTGTCTTTGAGCTTAAGCTTCTCTGAGAGGGTACCAGTAAATTTATTTCCAATATACAGAGTCTAGTCTGTATAAAGAAATAAGAAAGTAAAAATGAGGAAGTGAAATGAAGAAACGAGGTAGTGAAAAACATTAAGTTCAGCAATTAAATGACAATCATGTGACTTAGGGATCATCTATCCACAAGGAACAGGAGCAATTCAGACAATAGCCCCTGAAAAAAATTGACAGCTGATGCATAAAAATATAGGAGGATTGATTAAATAGCTTCCATTTTCTAGGCTTTGCTTTCAGTACCCCTGCTTTATTTATGTGATATTGAATATTTATGTAAAAGTAATATGTGTTCTTTTAAATGAACCAAAGAATCTAGAGGTATATTTTAAGAAAAATATTAAAAAATCTTCACCAGCTTCTCCCTCACACAGGCATCCAATGTTAACAGTTTCAGGTGTGTTTTCCATATTTTTCTATATACATGTATTTATACATATCACATA
Organism: Castor canadensis; assembly: GCF_047511655.1. NCBI lineage: Eukaryota > Metazoa > Chordata > Mammalia > Rodentia > Castoridae > Castor > Castor canadensis. The sequence continues at coordinate 78,250,052 of NC_133391.1, read as the reverse complement.
AGTTTGTTTTCTTTTAAAAATAAAAACAAGATAATGCCATGATAATGATACTCTGTGGATTTTTTAAAGCTTACAATAACACAGAGACTTCTCTAGGTCAACTTAAAAAACTTTTAAATTCCTGTGTAACTTCAGACCTTAATGCATTTAACTTTTCCTTTATTTGATTATATCCATATTTTTGCTACTAGAATTAAAAGGTAGTACTTGTTTTCAATGATAAACTCTGTACCAAGCTTTATGAACCCGAGTGTACTCCAAGGAGGAAGCTTGGGAGGTCGTCATGAGCTTCACGTGACTTCCTCTATGATAGTCATATTCCTCTCTATCTGAACACAGGGTCACTTTTAGTACTGAACAGTAAATTATGGCTCTATTTGTAGATGAATGATGAAAAACAGGAACAAACATCCACAAGAAATACAGAAAAAGGTTACAAAGATTTGTCTTCTCTTATTTGAGAATAATTTTGTGGGACCTCCATTTCACCCAAAGACTTCTCCACACAATCACACATTGAATGCATAAATGAAAGGAACCTCAAAAACAATTCAAATACGTTGTTTAGATCCATGATAGTTTAATACCATCTGGTTGAACATAAGACAGAAAGCATTTTAACTTTCTTCTAGGTTGTCATGTGTTTACTGAAAAGTAGACATAAAGAACATAATACCTGTGAAACTGAATTTACTTTAAAATTTTGCTTATCAAATAATGAATCTGAGACATCCAAGGATCAAGGCAGCCATTCATGTGTTTAAGAGAATCTCAATTACAAAATCATTCCCTAATGATTCATACATTTTAAACCCAAACTGAAGACTGGTTCCATCTTCTATGGCTAACAGCATTCATTATCCAGACAAAGCGCACATGGCTTCTCACAGGTGCAGTAGCTTTCCAGATCACCTTCCTCTGTCCTTCTCAAGTGAATGGCCAATTTCCCTGGGACCTTGGAGTCTGGAAACTCCAACCTTCCTGTCACACCTTTTACAGTGGTACAGAAAAATGGCATCTCAACTGAGATACCTGGTAACCAAGTTCTAGAACATCAGTGTGCTTGCTTGGGAGTAAGGTGAGATTAGAAGGCAAGGCCAGATGTCACCTGGGGATGATTATAGGGCAGGGAGGAGGCTGAGCTTAAATCAGGTAAAATTAGAATCATTCAGGTGTTTTCTTCGCATAGATTTAGAATGATAGGGCCATTCCAAACAGGCTGTGAGACAAGAGCATGTCTACTGGCACAGATGTGCATTATAAAATAGGTTCTTTGGTTGGAAACTAAAGAAACCAATTCTATTTAGCTTATACTCAAAAAGATGGTATATTATGAGGACAGAAGTTTGTCTCATTGAAACTAAGGATTGGGATGAGGCTGGACTCCCAGAAGGGATCAAAACTAGTAATTCAAAAGCCATAATTCTTAAAATGTACATTCTCTAATTGTCTCTCTTAATCTGTTTCATTCTTCCCCATTTCTACACTCCAGCTCTCTCCTCTTTTCCACAGGTTCCAGATTTACACTTCCTTGGTTCTAGTGATTCACAAAAAGCTACCTTCTGCTTCTAATTTCTGATTCTAAATTCTCCCTGGAGAGAAAAACTGATTGGATCGTATGGCCCCATCAGCCATGGAATAGATGGTCAGGGGCAGGAATGAGAATTCCAATAAAAGAGATCGGGTGCTTAAAAGGCACCTGCTATTTCCCAGGTATATCCTAAACATTAGTGTATAGAAAATTAAAAAGTAAGGACATAAAAGAAATTTATTTAACAACAAGAAAATTCAGGCCCAGAGGCGTGGGAATGACTCATTCTATGTCACACAGCCAGTCAATGACAAAACAAATTAATTCTCCTATTACCATATACTGCAAGACCAAACACCTCTAGGAGTCAATGACAGCACCCACTTCATTTTAGCCTTGAGATGCATAAATAGTATAACTTAAAGAGGCCATGTGAATTTTATATGTAAAGTACTTTTTGTTTCTTTGTTTTTGAGACAGTCTCACTATGTAGTACAGGCTGGCCTGGAACTCATGATTATCTTGCTTCAGTCTCAAGTGCTGGGATTTACAGGCACACACTACCATACATGGTTTTAGAGGGAGTAGTATATAATTGTTATATTTTTGTTTCTCTTTTTATTCAAAATAAAGTACCAATATTGTCTTCTCTTTTTTGATTCAAAAAGAAGCACAAGGTTTTTTTTTTTTGCTGGTACTGGCATTTGAACTCAGGGCCTGGCCCTAGGCAAGCACTTTACCACTTGACTCATGCTCCCAGCCCTTTTAGAATTAGTTTATTTTGCCCAGGCCAGCCTTGGACTGTGATCCTCCTACTTCCATCTCCTGCTCAGCAGGGATTACAGGGATTATTATTCTGTTTGTCTTTCTTTCTTTCTTTCTTTCTTTCTTTCTTTCTTTCTTTCTTTCTTTCTTTCTTTCTTTCTTTCTTTCTTTCTTTCTTTCCTTCCTTCCTTCCTTCCTTCCTTTCCTTCCTTCCTTCCTTCCTTCCTTCCTTCCTTCCTTCCTTCCTTCCTTCCTTCCTTCCTTCCATCTTTCCTTCCTTCCTTCCTTCTTTCTTTCTTTTACTTTATCATTTTTACATTTACTGACATATGTACACATTGTTCCCGCTTTCAGGAAGAACCTGTTCTGCCCTCTTCTCCGATTTTGTTAAAGAGAAAACATAATTGAGATAGGGTCTTGCTAACTTTTTTGTTTGGGCTTGTCTTAAACCTTGATCCTCTCATCTCCACCTCCTTTGAAGCTAGGATTACAGGCATGCACCACCATGCTGGCTGGGCTTTTGTTTTTTTTTAAAAATCAAATATACAGAAGTCCAGAATTTTCAAAGTAACAAGTGAAATATCTACAGAGAAGCATCATTAAGAATTTGAAAAGGCTGGGACGTGGCTCATTGGCAGAATGCTTATGTAGCATATGTGAGGCCCTGGGTTAAATTCCCAGTAAAACACATGTACATACAGACACACACAGAATTTGAAAGCTATTCTCCCATCTTCTTTCAATGCACAAATAACTGGGTATTTGAAAGGACCCAATAAATAGCAATCTTCTCCCTTTCCAGGGTACTGAATTAATTAATAAATAATATAAAAATGGCTTAAAAGGCAAAAATTCCTTTTATTAATGTTAAAGATGAGTTAGAGGACATCAATTAGTGTGAGTGCCAAATGAGACTGCTAAATGAACTTCAGAATTAGGTTTTTCATCACAGTATCAGGCAAGAAGGACAACATAGAAGAGAAGAAAAGAACTATAAATCCCATCAGGCAGTTCAATTTCAGGGAGGAAGCAAGGCAGAACTGAGCCAAATATTAACCTTTTATTTTTCCCCAAATCAATAATTAAATAAATTACTCTGGTCTCATGAGGCAGTGAATAAAAGGATGTCAAAAGGCTAAGAACTTCTATACAGTTCTCTCTGCATAGAAGAAAGCATCAAGAGGGAGAAGATACCTTTATCAATAAATATCTGTTTTTACTTTCTACCTTTTTTTTGGTGGTACTGGGGTTTGAACTCAGGGCCTCATGTTTGTTAGGCAGGTGCTTTACTACTTGAGCCACTCCAACAGCCCTATTTTTACTTTCTATAACTTGTTTTTTCTATATGTAATGAACCCTTTTAATTTCTTGCATAGTATTCCATTATATGGTCATACTATATTTTATTTACTCAGTCCCTGGCTAACAGATATTGCAAGTCTTTAAAATTTTGACTACCATAAAAAGTGGTACAGTGAATATTCCTTTACCACATTGGCATATTAGTCTAATTATTCCCTCAGGATTAGTTCCAAAAGTGGAATAAAGATAGAATAAAAAAAACAATGCTTACATTAAAATTTTAATTTTGGGGCAGTACTGGGTTTTGAACTCAGGGCCTTGCACTTGCTAGGTAGATGCTCTGCCACTTGAGCCATGCCCCCAGCCCTTTTTGACTTAGTTATTTTTTGAATAGGGTCTCACATTTATGCTTGGGCTAACCTGGACCTCCATCCTACTATTTATGCTTCTTGCATAGCTGGGACGACAGGCATGCACCACCATACCCATATTTAATTGAGATGGAGTCTGGGAAACTTTTGGTCCAGGCTGGCTTTGAATCATGATTCTCCCAATCTGTGCCTCCATAATAGCTAGGATTACAGCTCTGAGCTACCACACCTGTCCTAAACTTTTTATACATATTTAGAAATGGGTCCCTGGAACTTCATATACTTCTACCAAAGTTGTAAAAATTTCTATATCTTGCCCAATATTATATATTATGTCTTTCTCATTTTTGAAAACATGATAAGCAAAGGACTGTCATTTAGTTTACATTTCTTTAATTACCAAAAAGTTACACATTTTTTCTATCTCTTCCATCAGACTGGTCTAACTTATGGAGTCAACTATTTACCAGAATACAGGATGCCTTTGAGTATCTGAACAGCAAAGTTGGCTTTGCAACTGTGTGAAAAATTGATGGTGTTATTTGGCCCAGTGGATATATTAGATAGATTAGTGTGTGATCTCAAAATCAATGTTTAGTCTTTATATATGTACAATGGATAATTACTGTAATAAATGCAGACTTGACATTTCAGTAGAAGAAACATAGTGTATTAGGCCTGTGTCTCAGGGAGATTCCTGGATTAGGAGTTTAGAAACCATCCAGCACGGGAGGCCAGTTGTCTTAGCTCTGGAGCTCTACCCTCAGTCTTCATTATGGCCAAACCAGAGGATACAAGTTTTTGTCCTCCATTTTCATGAAAAAGATCCCACATGTCATTGTTCGTCATTCTCTGGGTACATGGGTAGAAATATGACCAGCTCCCTAAGTAGCAGCCTGGGAGCCTCCTCCTCATAGGTATCAGAATTATTGAAAAAGTTGACAGTGTTTATTAACAACACCAACAGAATAAACTTTGACACTAATTTCTAACTATATATCAAGAAAGAAAACTAAATTAAATGAATTGGTGTCTGTAAGGAACTTAAAACGGTTATCAGGCATAAAGCAAACACTTTACAAATGTGAGCCATTTTTAAAAGTTGATGATTTGACACCTGAGCCTATTTTGAGTGACTGCAAATCGATTTGTTTCTTTTTCTTCTCAACTTTCTAATACATCCTCTTTCAGATACTCTTTCTCTTCCCTACTGATTCTTTTCTATGGCTCCTTACAATTTCTTCTCTTCTTATCTTTCCTCTCCTCTTCTCCTTCCTTCTTCCCATACCCTTTATTAAACCCTTTTCTTCTCATCTCCAGTGAGTATCAGATTATGATTGAAACTCCCAATAACAGAAATTGAATAAGCTGAAATAATCAATTCATATTAAAGTGAGTCTACCTCATTTTCTTTTCTTTTGATACAGGGTCACTCTGTATAGCCCAGACTGGCCTCAAACTCATGAGTCTCTTGCCTTAGCCTCCCCAGTGCTAGGATAACAGGCGCGAACCACCATACCCAGCTCATAATATTAATTAGGTTAAAATTTAATTTTAACTGAGAGAGAGAGGGAGAGAGAGAATTACTTTTCAATTCAGCGAGTATACTCTTTTCTGGATACATTTATGTGCCTTAAAAGTAAGTTGACATTTTCCCTCTTATATTTTGACAGTTTATACTGGATACCCAAAGTTATTTTAATTTTAAGAAAACTTGCACATTTTAAGCTATTAATCAGAAAAGGGAAGTATTTAGAAAAAACTGATCAGTCACAGAGACAACTGTTCCCCTTAAGAAAATGAAAATCACTTAATTTTGCTTTTTTTTTCAATTTCTTTCCCTCTTTACCTATGGAATGAGAACACAGAGGGCTAAGAGAAGGACGCTTAGTAATGCAGGTAGGTTGAAGACAGAAAAAGAAATTTTATCCATACCATAGCAATAACCCATAAATGTCATTTGAATTAAAATTAAACCACAGAAGAACTAGAATAAAACTTATGTGCTTACTTACCTATTAAATACCTATTGAAGAGAGGAATTCTCTAAGTTTAAAGGCCCAAATTAAAGCAGAATAGATATGACTGCATAAGTTCATTTTGGAATTCCAAAGTTAAAAGGTAAACAAACTGCCAAAATTTTAAATAAAATAAAATAATAATTTTTGTCTAAAGAAATCATAAAAATTGAAAAGAAAAATTCTTAGCTCCAAGACATATAAACAGACAATTTACCAGGAAATTTTAAATGTGGAAAATGTTCTTCATTAGTGATCAAAGGTAAAAAAAATTTTTAAAATTATATAACAGCTGTTAACTATTCAATTGTTAAGTAGGTGCTGGAGGTGTGGCTCAAGCAGTAGAGCACCTGCCTAGCAAGTATGAGGCCCTGAGTTCAGTCCCCAAGTACCATAAAAAAAATTATTAAGTAGGTCTGGGGATGTAGTTCAGTAGCAGTCATGTGACTAGCATGCACAAGGCTCTGGGTTCAATACCCAGCATTATTAAAAAAAAAACTTAAGTACTTTTTAAACTCACAATTTCTGGTCTTTACACAGATGCAAGCTAACACTTCTCTTTTTTCTATTCTCTCTAATGACTTGATATTTAGCCTATCTGCACCTGACCCTTCACTCCTTAGGGAAACAAACTTTCCTGGCAGGAAGTTTGAAAGGGTAAAAATGCACATGCATAAGCCATCTTTGTTCCCTTTCTTTCTTTTGGATCAAACTCTTCACGTGGAGTCCATGTCCTACTCCATTCCGGCTGGTGTGATGGGAATGCCTAGCTTAGGTTCAATTCTAGAGGTCAGCATATTTCCCTGAAGATATAAACACATTCCCTATTACCAGATTTAACACATTCCCTATTACCAGATTTGTCAGAGAAAAAGGTATATTTTGGTCTCCTTTTGTCTTTTTTGTTTCACACCTCCATTGCTTTAGATATTGGCTATAAAGAGAGGTACTATTTATTGGGCCTGTCAAAATCTAACCCTTTATCACTGTGTACTCAAAGCTTTAAAGATATTCAAAGCATTTTATCCACTTCTGGAAATTATAATTAGAAAGATTTATGCACTAATGTCTCATTACATTTTTATTATTAATGATATACTTATTGTTAATGCACCTTTGTTGCAGCCACTAAAAAGTTGCTATTAAAAGTAAAAAAAATCAAGATATAAAAGAATATATATGCTTCAATCATTAAACCAATACTTTGTAGCACCTACTGTGAGCCAAGGGCTTTGCTATGTAAAATGAAATACAAAAAAGAAGGCTGGAAGAAAATATGCCAAAAATCTTAAAAATCCTTATTTTTAAGTAGTGGAATAAAGTCTGATATCATCTTTCTGATTATATGCCTCTTTGTAACTTTCAAAATTAGCATGTGTTACTTTTATGGCTTTATAAAAATAGATACACTGATCCAGAATACATGGAGAACTCCTAGAATTCAACAACAACAAAAACACTTAAAAACTAGGCAAAAGACTTAACTAGAAATTTCTCCAAAGAAGATATACAAATATCCAATACACACATGAAAAAAATTTATTAGTAGAGAAACTAATTAGTAGGGAAATGAAAATCAACACTACAAAGAGATATCAACCCAGACCCATTAGAATGGCTATTATCAAAACAAAATAAAACAAAGCATAAGATAACAAGTATTGGTGAGGAGGTGGAGAAATTGGAACCCTGTGCACTGTTTATGAGAATATAAAATGGTATAGATGCTGTGGAAAATAATATGACTTTGCCTCAAAAAATTAAAAATAGAATTACCATATGATTTACAATTCTACTTTTGGGTACATGTGCAAAAGAACTGAAAGCAGGATCTTAAAGAGATATTAATACACCCATTGTTCATAGCAGTATTATTCACAACCACTAAAACAAGAAAGCCAGACCAAGTGTCCATCAATGGATGGATAAGTCATTGTGCTAAGTGAAAAAAGTATATTACAAAAAATACCATATCATTTTGCTTATCTGAGGTAGTTAGAGTAGTCAAAATCATAAAGAAAGAAAGTGAAGTAGTATTTGCCAGGGTCTGTGATGAGGGGAAAATGAGGAATTATTACTTAATGGGTATAGTATTTCAGTTTTACAAAATGAAAGAGTTATGGAAATGGATGATGGTTATTGTTGCACAATGTAATAAACTTGTTTTTAAAAGGGTTAAGATGGGCTAGGGATGTAGTTCGGTGGTAGAGCACTTGCTTAGCATGTGGAGGGCCCTGAGTTTGAACCCCAGAACCATAAGAAAAACAAACTAGAAAAAAAAAGGATTAAGATAATAAGCTTATGTGTATTTTACCACAATAAAAAGTTGCAAAAGATTATATGCCAAAATAAATTCAAGATGAAGATGATAGAGAGTGAGCCACCCTGGGTGGGGAGATAGTAAACCTATTAAAAGTAAATGTGGCATATTAATTAGGATTAGTTTGAGTTAATATGTTTTTAAAAGACTCAAGTTAGAGTGACTTAGACACGAAGGAAGTTAAACCCCCCTCATAAAAAAAGGTCTGGGGTAGGCAGCTGAGGCTGACAGAGTAGGTTTGCTGCTATTAGGGACTGAGAGATGTACCTTGTGCTCTGCCATCTTTAGCATGGGACTTCCCCATTGTCAATGTCTACCATAGTTCAATATGGCTCTTGATCTCTAGCTTTTTCAGCAACAGGAAAGAAGTAGGGAAGTCTTGAGAAGGGTCCTCAGAAATCCCACCTAACATTTTTGTTTACATTGATAAAATAATCACAAAGTTCAAACTAGATGCATGATGTGACCAACTGAAAATTACAGTTCTCTAAAGAGAAGAGAATATTGGAGCTATAGCCACTGTTCCAAAATAGGTGACTTTTAAAAAATAATCTCATAATGGCAAAAGTTTTTATAAGAAGACAAAAGAGAAAATGTTTATTTTATATTTACAAATTTTTAAATTGCATTACAAAACCCACCATAAACAAAATCAAGATTTTCAGCCATGCACCACATAAAGATGTTTTGGTCACCAACTCACTGTGTGTGTACATACCATGGAGGTTCCATGAGATTATAATGGAGATGAAAATTTCTGTAGTTTTAATATTTTAACTATACCTCTTCTATGTTTAGATATGTTTACATACTCAAGTGTTTACCATTGTGCTATAATTGCCTACAGTTTTTAGTACAAGTAAAATAATGTACAGGTTTAGCATGGAGTAACAGACTACATACACTATGTAGCCTAAGTAGGCAGAAGGTATGCCATCTCAGTTTGTGTACACATTATATGACAATTGAATGACAAAATAACCTAACAACACATTTCTTGGAACTTGTCCCTTCATTAAGTGACACATGACTCTCTATTACTATTCATAACACAGAAAAGAGTTAATTTCTATATGTATAAATAGTTCCCAAAATTAAAAAGAAAAGGCATTAAAGAATATAAAACAATAACAAAGAGCAATAAAGAAGTAAATACTTTAAAAGATTAAATTGGGTGAGTCACATAAAGCTGGACATACTTAAATATTTTTGGAAATATAAAATAACACAAATATTAGATAGACTCAGAAATTAACAAGCTAAAATTAATTTTTTTTGCCTCATGCTTGCTAAGCAGATGCTCTACCACTTGAGCCATGCCTCCAGCCCTTGTTGCTTTAGTTATTTTTCAGGTAAGGTCTTATGTCTTTCTCTCATACCTGGTTGGGACCACAATCCTCCTACATAAGCCTCCAGAGTAGCTGATATGACAGGCAAGTACCACCATGCCCCGATTTTTTCTTTCAGTACTTGGGCTTGAACTCAGGGCCTTCACCTTGAGCCACTCCACCAGCCCTACTTTTGTGAAGGGTTTTTTTTGAGATAGGGTCTCATGAACTATTTGCCTGAGCTGGCTTCAAACCATAATTCTCCTGATCTCTGCTTCCTGAGTAGCTAGATTACAGGCGTGAGCCACTAGCTTTTTATTTTTTATGGAGATGGGATTTTACTAATGTTTTGCCTGGGCTGGCCTTGAACCGTGATCCTCCAGATCTCCACCTCCCAAGTACCTGAGATTATAGGGATGAGACACTATACTCGGCCCACTAAAATGAATTCTTGAATTGGTAAAACTTTTTACTTTTTAAGAGATATAAAAATTTTCAGAAAAATTTTAAAAAGCCAGTCCAATCTGTAGGAGCTACATACACTGAAACAGTAGTTGTTAGTTCTGTCTAAACCTGAGTTACAGATGGGTTTGCCAGATTTATCAGAAGAAAACATAGCGTGTCTGGTGAAACTTCAATTTCAGATAGGTATTGAATAAATTTTTAATATAAGTATGTCCCATGCAATGGTCAGGATATATTATAGGAAAATATTATTTGCTTTATCTGAAATTCAAATATAACTGGGTTCCTATACTTTATCTGACAATGCTTCATCTCTACCATAAGCAAAACAATTCAGAATCTCTAGGGTTATGGCCTGAGTATTATTGCTTTTAAGTTTTTCCCAGGTTAGAATCACCTAATGTACAATAAATATTGAAAACTGCTGGTCTAGAAACTGTTAATTTAAGATGAATTAATTAGGTAAATTGACATCAGGAGAACTGACCTAGGTGAATTGGTATCAAGGTGAACTAAAAGCCTATCATCACCTTAACATGCTGTTTTAAAAGGTGGTTCATCTGTCTTGGTATATTCTGTCCTTCTAAGAGCCTAATTCATCTTTTAGTTATTATTTACAGGGTTACACTTTGAATCTGACATTTGTCTCTAGCTCCCTTCTTTCATAAGTGCGGTGTCTTCTGAGAGGAGCAGTTTGCTTTCTTTGCCTCTTAGCTAAGGCCTAGAAAAGAAGACAACATACTCTCCAACTTGGAGGTGAGCATGGAAACCCCCAGGTTTTAAGTCTGCCATAACTCAAAGATCCCCTTCAACTCTTTGAGCAGTTTTATTTTTCATTTGCGTAGATGGAGAAACTGGACATAAGAATAATTTGGTGACTTGCATTTTGGACATAAGCAGAGGCAAACTCAGGCATTCTAACCTCTAATTAATTAAATTGATTTAAGAAAGGGCATGATAGCAAAAGTCTCAAATTTTGGTTAGTGTTGCTCAGAAAACCAGATCAAACGTACATTTCCAGACTTTTTCCAAAACAGAATATCACCTGAGGGCACTTCTTTCTTCTCTTCTAAAGTGCTATCTGTCTACTCATCAGCTCTGAATAACCACTGTGGCAGAGAAGAATGGGCTGTTATTTGGTGCCAAATTGAATCTGCAGAGATTCAGTGAACTAAGACTAGAGAATTATTACAGTGACTCAGTATGTGTGTGTCTGTTTGTGATTCTTAGCATTGATAGCAAGCTAGACTTACTTTTAATTTCCTCTTAAATATTAGGATGTTCCAAAGTGCCCATAGTTACTGATTAGGCCATTGTGTTTCTGATCATGGTGATAGAATGCAGCCAACTTTTAAACTAAGTGAACTTTCCAGATTTTAAGAGTACTCATCATAGCCATAGAAAAACATGAATATTTTTTCAGCTCAGTACTAAGTTTTTACTCACCCTTGTTGCCTTTTGATTTTCACAGGCTACTGACCCATGTAAGAATTGGTAGCAAGTGCACCTCAGCTGTCATTCCAGTGTTCTGACTTCTTGAGAAGCAAGTGTTCAGAAGTGGATTTGATTTCAAAAAGGGTAGAAAGCCAGGTCTTTGACTCCTACTGCTATTGATAATAACCAAAGACACTGGCAAGAAATGCTTACACCAGATGGCAATTGCCCTTGGTCTCTGGTCTCCATACTACATTGATACAGATCAAAAGGAGTCTCTACATGGCCATGTGCTTAAAGGAAGACACTAGTTTTTAGCTAAATGAGAGCCCCAGAATTCTGAGAATTTCTGACAGAAATGTTCAGCCCTTCACACTTATGTTGTAGCCCTACTGCCACTATGTGCCAAGGAACTACCAAGATTAACTTTATAGTTCATATCAGTTCCCAAAAGTTCAGAACTCCAGTTCAACTCTTTTCACTCAGAAATAACTCCCATGTGGTTTACATTTTATGCTATTCCTACTCCTCCTCAACTCCTGAGACCCTTCCACTGTGCCCTCTGGTCAGTCATTAGCAAAACTCCTTATATAATCAGTCTTTTTCCCCTGAAAATTTACCTTTGTAAACCTAGTTCTCCTGGAGAACATTATCTCCATTTTATTCTTCTGAAAATGTAACTGGCTTCTCCTAAGTCTTTATGTCAGTAGGCCTAGAAATAAGAAAATTTCCTCCTTGTTCCCCTTTGCCACTTCCAGATCAATCTCCAATCATCAAATGTTACCACCCACTACCAATCCTTGAAGCATTTATCTACTGACTCCATGTCACTTACCCTTCTTTCATGAGAATTTTAATGACTGACTCCTCATTATTCTCTCCAGTGCTATTCTATCCATACTTTTGGTGATTTCAATATATGCATCATTGTTTCTTCTAATAGCCTAAAGCCTCCATCCCTTGACTCTCTCTCTTACAAGTATTGAATAACCTGCTGACCTCATCCACTTACTCCCATCCAAGGTCTGACAAAGCCTTTGTGTTATCAATAACTGCAATACTTTCAAAATATCAATTTTAAGCATCAAATTTTCTGGCTACTCTTCTAATTTTTCCAACACAATCCATCTAGAACCCTAATTTTAGAACAATTTTAACCACTCCAATATATAAAATCTATTAGTCCTGCCTTGTCTTTTAAAATCTCTACCACCTTAGTGTTCTTACTTCTTTCCGGCTAAAAATCTGTGGTAATTATTATAATCATCTCATGTTATACACCCTTAACTCTCTGATCTTCTCTCACTCTAATATACTTCCTTATAAAAAAATCCAAAGCATGGATCAAAGATCTTAATGTAAGACCTTAAACTGTGAAATTACTACAGGAAAGAGCAAGGAGAATACTAGAACGTACAGACATAGGCAATAACTTCCAGAACTCCAATAGCAAAAACAAAAACAAAAACAAAAAAACCCCAAACAAAAAAACCCACAAAGAACTCCAATAGCTCAACAAATAAGAGAAAGTATTGACAAATGGGATTGTATCAAAGTAAAAAGTTCTGCATAGCCAAGGAAACAGTAAAGAGATTGCCCACAGGATGGGAGAAAATCCTTGCAGATATACATCTGACAAGGGACTAGTAACCAGAATATAAAGGGAGCTCAAAACACTAAACTCCCAGAGAATCAACAACTCAATTAATAAATGGACAAGGAACTGAACAGTCAATTCTCAAAAGAACAAATACAAATGGAGAATAAACACATGAAGAAATGCTCAACATTCCTGGCTATAAAGTAAATGCAAATCAAAACAACATTGAGATTTCATCTCATTTCAGTCAGAATGGCTATCATCAAAAGCACAGCCAGGGACCAGTGGCTCACAACTGTAATCCTAGCTACTTGGGAGGCTGAGATCAGGAGGATTGTGGCTTGAGGCCAGTCCAGACAAATAGTTTGTGAGATTCCTATCTCCAAAAATAACTAGAGCAAATTGGACTGGAGGTGTGACTCAAGTGATAGAGCACCTGGTTTGCAAGCATGAAGTCCTGAGTTCAAATCCTAGTACCATAAAAAAAGGATGCAAACAACAAGTGCAGGTAATAATGCAGGGAAAGAGGGGGAACACTTTACACTGTTGGTGGGAATGTAAATTAGTGCAACTACTATGGAAGGGAGTATTGAAGTTCCTCAGAAAACTAAAAAGAGATCTAGACCTACCATATAGTATAGTGATATCACTTCTGGGCCTATATCAGGAAGAATGTAAGTCCGGATACAGCAGAGACATTTACATACCCATGTTTATTGAAGCACAATTCAAAATAACCAAGTTATGAAAATATCCCAGATGCCCAATAAATGATGATTTAATTAAAAATGTAATGTATATAGACACACATATATATGAATACCATAGAGTATTATTCCGCCATTAAAAAAGAATGAAATTATGTTGCTTGCAGGTAAATGGATGGAACTGGAGATCATCATGTTAAGCAAAGTAAGCCAGGCTTAGGCAAAGGTCATGTTTTCTCTCATATGTGGAAGGTAGACCCAAAAGATAAATTTATACATGACGACATAAATGAATACACACGCACAAATATATATATTTGAGAGAGAGAACATATATGTAATAGTGGGACTATTTGAGAGGACTGGAGAATGGTGGAAGAAGAAAAGAGTATGATAGCAAATAATATCTAAATACAGTGCATCTGTGTATGAAGATGGCATAATGAAATACACTGAAATCGGTTAAAATAGGGGGAGGGGAAAAGGAAAAGAGAGCATACTACAGGGGGTTAATCTGATTAAAGTAAAATATATTCATGTGTGAAATACCACTGTGAAACCCTTTTGAACAATAAATATACACTAAAAAGAACATGAAAGACAAGACTGCAACGGGTCATGTTCGGAGTTGGGTACTAGTAGGAGGGGGCAGGTGAATGGAAAGGATGAAGGAAAGTTATTACAGTTAATTTAACAGAAAAATGAAACCTATTGGAATTGTTTTAAGAAGAGGGGAGGAGATGTGGGAGAATGATGGAGGGAATGAATTTAACAAGGTATATTGTAAACATATGTGGAAATGTCACAATGAAACCCCCTTATATAACGAATATATGCTAATAAAATGTAAAAAAGAAAAGAGTTGGTAGGACCAAGAGTCTCCTTGTTTCAGATGGAGCTGGGGGTCAACTCCAGTGGGTCAGAGTAATTCCTGTTTTATTAGTCAACCAAATGGATAAGACTACTTGGAAGTTATGGATATTTAAATAATTATGATTACAAAAATCCAAAGGTTCATAAATCTAAACTTTTGCCTACACCAGACCTGTGTTCACACAGATTAATAAGGGAGGAGAAAACATCACCATATTGCCAGCTCTTCTCACTTTATATTGTGATTACAAATTTCAAATAACCCTTAATGCTGCGTGGCAATCATATAGCATTTTCTAGCCCATTTACTCTCCTTTTCTCATCCATTCTGTCTTGACAGATTTATACCTTCTGATATTTTTAACCTTCATCATACCCCCATCCTTTCTTCTTCCTTCACTGATAAACGAAGTGATCAGAGGACTGAGTCCACAAGTTCTTAACACATTGACTGATTTGCCTGTCTTTGTTCTCCTATACTCTACTTTATGCTCTCTGACTATTAGATGTACTAGCCATCCTTCCACTGGAGCTCAAATACCTTCCCATGTCATGTATTCAAGGACATTACTTCTTACGCCAGTATATTATCCATTCTCTTCTGTTGACTCTTTCTCCTCACCATAGAAGCATGTTATTTCTCACATCTTAAAGTAATCATCTATTGGTCTCATTTTTTCTTTCAGCTACTGCTCATTTCTCTCTTCTTTACAAAAAGTTCCTTGAGTTTCCTGTACTTGCCATTTCCAATTTCTCTCCTCATTTTTCTTTATTCCAAAGTTTTAAAGTAATTATATTTAAACAATTAGTACTCATAGTTACTTGGAATATACCATCAAATCCATCATCATAATGTATAAAATTATTATTTCTCAAGTAAAAACATAAAATAAGAGGGCTGTGGAGTGGCTCAAGTGGTAGAGCTCCTGCTTTGCAAGCATGAAGCCCTGAGTTCAAATGTCAGTATTGCCACAAAAGAAAATCAAGTTCAGTAAAAACATAAAATAAAAAATCCTAAATCCAACAAATCCTTATTAAATTCAGTACAATCACCCTAGTTCAAACTACCATTGTCTTTCCACCCATATGACTGCAATGGCTTTCTAATTGTTTTTCCTTATTCTGCTTATCCAACTGCCAGACTTAGTTTTACAACATAAATCAAATCTCCATTAAAATGCTCTACCTGCTTCTCATCATCCCCTCTCTTCTTTCGAACACTTGCTACTATCTTACATAATCTTGTCTACAATTCTATTTCTAGGATCCCTAAAAGCAAGGAATTGTATTATTCATATTATGTTCCCAGAGCCTAAGAGAGTGCCTGACATTCAGTAGATGATCAGTAAACATTTGCTGAATAAATGAATAAGTCACCAAATGTTTAAATAAAACTTTAGTGTCTTATATTACAACTTGTTCAAAAAGAGATAAGTAATAATCATCTGATGAACACCCGTCTTTGTAGCAACTTGATAGGATCATAACATGAACCATGTTTTTTGCATGTTACTATAACAAAGGATTCCAACTCTTCATCCTTCCTTTTTCTCAGCTTCATGGTCAATTTAAAAATGATCATTTAATGTGTAATAAAAAGATGAGGATATGTATGTGACAAGTCTATCTGTAGGCATGATTTTCTATAGTGAGTGTGATGAAGAACTTTACATAATCTATGCTGTGATTTCTCCAGGAATTTCTCTCCTTTCAAGACACAATATACAAACAGGAAAGATAAAACGCAAGGAGAGTTGTTAAATTTCAAAACATAGCCTAAGATAATAATAATCTGTTATTCTTTCCACAAGTACTTATTGAACTCTGCAATGTGCCAGACATTATAGTAAGCATTGGAGAAACAGAAGAGAACAGTATGGAGAATGTCTCATAGAATTTACAACAGAATTGAGCAGCTTGACACTGAACAAGTAAACAAATACATAAAATGTTTAAATTGTGATTAGTATTCTTAAGGAAATATGTACGGTAAGCATATGCTGCACTCAAAAAATGGTGGGCTGTGGTAAGCAGAATAATGCTTCCCTGAAGATGTGTACAACTAGTCCCCAGAGTCTGCAAATATGCTGCATAGCAAGGGGGAATTAACATTATTAATCACCTAACCTTGAGAGGAAGAGATTATCCTGGATTATCTGGGTGGACCAATATTATCATAAGGGTTCTTAAAAGTAGAAGAGACAAGCAGAAGAAAGAGTGTCAGAGTCAGGGAGAGAGCTGAGGATGCTGCACTGCTGCCTTGGAAGATGAAAGAAAGGACCACAAACTCCAAAATGTAGATAGCCTCTAAAAGTTGGAAAAGATAAGGAAACCAAATCTCCCCAGGAGTGTTAAAAAAGAAAGCACTCTTGGTAATACGTTGATTTTAGCCCAGTAAGATCCATCTTAGACTTCTGACTTTCATAAGTGATAGATAATAGATTTGTTTCATGTAAAGCCATTGTGGTAACTGTATCAGCAGCAAATAGAAAAGTAACACAGGGACTTTTGATAGGAGAGTCAAGAAATGCATCTCTAAAAAAATGTCACTAATATGAGTTGAGGGATTAGAAAGGTCATGTAAAGGGCTGGTGAGAACACATCCCAGGTAGAAAAAACAGCAAGTTCAAGATTGGATAATGGAGATCCATACGTTCTAGAAATTGATGGAAAGTCAGAGTAATTCAAGTGAGGTGACTCAGGGAGAAAGACATTATCAAGAGATTGTAAGTTTAAATAGGATTAATTTATTCAGGGCCTTATAGGCCATATTAAGGAATTTAGATTTTACTCTCAGTTCACTGGGAAAATATTGAATGGTTTTAAACATGGATATGACATGATTAGCTTTAAGTCTTTTTAAAAATTATAATTTTATTATAGTATAACATAATAGCATACACAAATCATAGTGTACAGCTCAATAAGTTTTTATGACATAAACATGCTCAAACAGCTGCCACCCAGAAAAAGAAATAGAATATTACCAAGTTCTTAAAGCTTCCTCCATGCCCCTCTTCAATCTTTATCAAGGTAACTGCTATCCTTACTTTTATCATCTTAGCATAGTTTTTCCAACTGTTTAGCTATATATAAATAGAATTTTAAGAGTATTTTCTTTTGTTTCTAAATTTTTGCTGAATATTACATTACATGCATGAGATTTAGTCATATTGTTATATGTAGTAGTAATTTAATATTATCATTGCTATATATATTTTTGTCTATGGCAATTAGAATATATTTATCCATTCTATTGTTGAAGTGCATTTGAATTGCTTCTAGGATTGAGTTATGATGAACGTTCTTGGGCATGTCTTTTAGTAAACACAGTACACATGTATGCATTTCTATTGAGTATGTACCTATGAATGCAGTGACTGATTCATAGGGTATGCTTGTATTGAACTTTAAGATGCCAGTGTTTCAGAGTACTTGTACCAATTTACACTCCATCAGCAATGTGTGATAGTTGGAGTTGCCTCATCCTTCCCAACATTTGAAAGTATCAGCTTTTAATTCTTTATTTGGCCATGCTCTTGAGTGAGTAAAGGTATTTCATTGTGATTTAAGTGTCCGTTTCTTTGATGACTAACGATGCTGAAAACTTTTGTTTATTTGCTCCTTGGATATTTTCTTTCATTAAGTGCCTGTTCCCTGACCTAGTACTTAGATGTTCTGAATTCTGTGGGGAGACCATATTAGCCAATTTTAAACATTTGTTTGATTTTGGTGCGACATGAATGATGCTTGGTATATTCATAGACAATTTACAAGTGTTTCTTTGCAAGAGAGGATGATACAGATACGAAGCATGCTATATGACATCATCAAAGTACAATTTATCTGTAAAATTAATGGAAACTTTGAGTCAAATCATGTTTTCTGAAAAGTATTGATCTATCCTGTTAAGATGCCACACTCTTGTCCTCCCCAATACCAGCTTTAAGAAATTATTCACTGCTCAAAAGTAGAGCAATCTCTTACCTTGCATGTGAAAGACCCTGGGTTCCATCCCCAGCACCGCAAAAAGAAAGTATCATACTCTTTTATGAATTGAATTTATTAATGAAATTCTGTCTTTTAAACACAAGCATTACAGAAATTTAATGACTGAGGGAGAGAAAAATGCAATGCTGCATAAAATTTAGCTTAATGGCTTTCAGAAAAATTAATTTCACTAATTTGAAACGGAGTTAGATGAATTCTGAGACATAAATATGTGGAGGAGAAAGAGCATGTCCAATTAATGGGATTGCTGGCCACCTGCCCAGAAAGATTCTGCAAAATCTTACACTACAACATAAACCGCCCTCTGGAGCGTGTGGTGTGCCCATCCAGAATGCGGAGGGCTTCGCCCAACAATAAATCAACATTGTACTGCGTGGTTTATTGTTCTGCCTTCCATTCTGGTAGGCTTTCTTTCATTCTCTTCCTTCGAGCTGACTTGTTTTGCTTATTCTATTTTAAAGACCACTCAGCCAAAGCTCCTAATCTTTGCTATTACCTCCTCCCCTTTCTTTTTCCTCTCTCCAACTTTTGTTCCCGGAATGGCAAAGCCAGAGCAGAGACTTTTTTGGATACTTTTTCAGCACAGAGTTATTGGCACTGAGAAGTAAAGTACTTCTTACTGGGCTACCTCTGGCCCTCTCAATTCTCTGAAGCTAGTGACCCCAAATACCTATGGCTCCTGAGGATGGAGTTGCTTTCAGTCCCTGCCCCCTAGTGCAACAACCAATGCGATCCCCTCCGCAGCCATGAGCAGAGTTGCATACTGTCAGGAGCACAGCGCAGCCACGTATCCAAGGCTGACAGGGCGGGCACTCGGCCAAGTCCTGTGCGCTGCTTTCCTTACACTACACTTTCCTCGGCTTGGTCTATATTTGAATAGCTGGGAACTAAATTAATTTCCCGAGGGCGGAGGGTGGGAGGAGGAGGGAGTGTCTGAGGGGCGAAAACTGCAGTCGCCTCGCCCTCTGCTGGTTAAAAATGTGAATTATTGCAGCCGAAAAACTGGAAGAAAGAAATCTGCTTAATATGGATAAATCACAACTAAAACTTGGCTTAATGTAGCCGCGTTTGTCAATGTTAAATAGCTATTTGTTTGTCTTTATCCCTACTTATTCCCCTAGCACTGTTTAATTAGACTCTGATTCTAAGGCTCCAGGTAATACACTATCCGGAACCATTTTCATTTACTCTTGGGTTTTTGTTGTTCTAACTCATGAATTAAAATCCCCCAAACGAGCTCCTTTTGTCTAATTAGTTGCTAGGCAACTGGGAAAATGACACCTAAACCGTCACTTGTAAAACACACTTGTGTTTCAGTCCAGCCTCTCTGCCTAATTCATGCGAACAAAAAGGACAGCTGCTGTTTGTGGTTTTGAGATTAATTAATTGGAAAAAGAGGGGGAAAAACCAAAGACACCCCATGAAGGTTTGAAAGCTGTCAGCTTTATGCTAGGCGAGGTACTGGCTGCCATAACTCACACAGACTTTGCACCGCCTCTGCTGTCTTACGTATCTTGTCGGAATAAACCAACACATGAAGACTGGGGAATCCAATGTTTGTTCCACAGCAAGACAGTGTTTTAGGCACTTAGATTCCAGGGGGCTAGTGAAAAAAAGAAAAAAAAAAAAAAACTCGGCAGGATTTCGCAATACGCGTTGTCATTTAATGTCAGCTGTTTCCCCCGCCATTCGGTATGTTCCTACGCCCCCTCCACCTCTGGCATTGTAAAGTAGTCAGTCACACGATTCATGGAACCAGTAGGGATTGGTCAATTACTTTGTCAGGTGAAAAGCTCTGCAGCGAGTCATGGGACTGAACTGGGCGGTGTCGCTGTCCGCGTCAAGGGTGCTGAACTCTAGGCGTGGCCAGGGAGATTTCCTTCACATGACAGCTTCCGGTAGGGCGGGGTCGGGGGCGCGCTCTGAAGAGTGGCTCCATCTGCCACCTGGTGGTAGATGAAGAAAATGCGAGCAATAAAGTTCAAAAAGGACTTTGAATACAAAGACCCTAAACTCAAAAGGAAGGGTTTTGGGATTTTAGTACTCAGCAGGTGATTTTGGGGAGCTCTTACTATTTTGAAAGGCCACAGAGGGGTACAGAGTAGTGGAGAATTTCCAGGATGACCTCTCACTTCCACTCAAGAAAATAATTTACAAATATGTTTAAATTTCTCCAAGCATTTCTTTCAACACATGCTGTTATCAAATAAATATTTTAAAAGTATTAGCATATATACGGACTTAGAAATATTTACTAAAATATTCAAGAACTATAATTTACGAAAAGAAATGGTAAGAAAACTCTACCTTGTTAGCCAAACACATTCAAGGAAGTATAGTCAATAGTTCTGCTTTGATCTCAGTTTCTGGAAGATAAAAATTGTGATTTTATTTAGAAAATAGTAAAATGTAATAGAAATTCTAGAAGGAAAATATCTTGTTTCTTTTCATTTTCTCATGGGCCTAGCATATAAGTTATGAGAAAGCTATGGAATTTATGATATACATATTACTTACAATTTGTATATTTTTGCACTATTTTAGAGTGATGATTAAGTTAGTGCAAAGTATGTATAAGTTCAGATGACAAACCATCCACTTGATTTGCACATAGATATTCTTTAACATAGAAGAATAAATAGGAGAAAGAGACAAATGTCAAGCCTTGCTCAAATATTTTAAAATAAAAATCCATGGAAAGGTGGCTACATCTTTTAGAGGCTATGAAATCAGAATTCCAGTTGACTAGCTAATTTTTATATCTCTTGTGGTAACCTCATATTCCCAATTAACTTAATAACAGTTTTACCATCTGTCAAAATAAGTGACTGCTGTACAGAGTTTTACTGTGCATTCAAACATAAAGATTACAGTATAAAATAAATTCTAGTAAATTGAGAGTAACATGAACTTCTCTCCCAAATTTACCATTCTAAAAAGAGACTCATCTATATATGCTAATAAAATGTATAAAAAGACCTATCCAGGAAGCACGCTCAATTTTATTTGTCAGTCCAGTTAATATTAGGAAGTCTTTGTTCATTTTCTTTTCTTTTTCAGAGATGGGAGGGACGTACTGCAGTCTGAACTCAGGGCCTCATGCTTGCTAGGCAGGTATGACACTTCTTGAGCCCTGTATCAGCCCAATATTTGGTATTCTTATTGATGTTTTCTCATATGGTCTTCCCCGAATCTTAACCCAGAAAGGAAAAGTTACCATTTCTATTTTGAGGTTCAAAACAAAATTTTATTGACAAAATATTAATTTCATTAAAAATTTATGTACTGATTTTGGGTTTGTTAATTGTTTTCAATTTTGAAATGGAGAAATTGATCATAGTTTAATAAGAGGAAGAATCATATTTGATTAAATTGGGAAGCTTCCATACATTTTCAGATATCACAGGAAACCACCAGTAGCCTATACTACCAATAGAAAAACAAGCATGAGTAGGATATGAAAGCCATCTGTTTAAAATTAGAGTGTAATATAAGACTGGTCTATCAATGGCATTAGCTTATATTGTGGCTTCTTATATTACTGTGGGAGAATGAAACACTATATGCACATGTTGAAAATTGTAATAAAAAGCAACAGATGGGAGATCAAGAGCAGCTGCAACAAACTGAGATGCTAAAGAAAGTCTTTACCCCAAAGCATCCTGTCCCTGTCAAAATGAATAAGAAACCTCAAAAGCATGAAAGGACACAATAGAAGAATAGGCTTCTGTAATAATAGTTAGGCTTAAAACTGTGGTGTGACCTCAGTGTTTTAAAATACATCTGCTCCTAAAAATAGCTTTTTCAAGATTAAAAAAGTACATATATAAGAGAAAATCAGAGGAGATCCTGGATATTAACATGCTTGTTGAATTGAATATGATAAAAAAATCACTAAAATTAAAACTCAAAAGCTACTTGAATATTAATAAAGCTACAATATTAAAAATAACAAATGGGGGAAGACTCTAACAGTTAGCATATTTTTCTGAATGATGTTGAAAAGAATGACAAAACTGTCAACAGAAAAATTTCAGAAGCATTTAAACCTATGACTGAGAGTTAAATAAATGAAAATAAATTATATATTTTACATAAATGCTAGAATTAGTTTAAATTTAAACTAATTTTATAAACAAGAAATAGAGTCTTGAATAGATTATAGGATAAAAAGTTTTTAGCCAGTGGTGTGGCTCAGAAAATATCACCCCAAAGTATGGTACTTTGGCATCCTGGATACTTCAAACTAGAGGAAATTGGAGGGTCTCAGCAACAAAAATCTCTCTTTGTCCACCTCTCCTGTCTCTAACCACTTTTTCTCCTGAAAGGAACCATGAAAATTCTTCTTCTTCAGGTGGGTCATGGAAACTAGAAATCTTCTTCCTCCAAAGCAAGCCATAAAATCTGGACGTTTACTCCAATCTTTCTGTGTGGAGCTGGACAAAAGAAATTCTATGACCTACCCTGTCTTAATAGTGGGTCAGAACTTTACTATTAGACTTTGGAGGAAGGAATACTATGCAGAGACACCAGAAAGAACCAGCACAGACAGGGCTTGCTGGGTTTCCTTCCTCAATTTGTTACCATTAGATCATACCCTTGTTTTCCAATCACAGTCCTACATATGCATGCACCCTTTCCTCATGAACCCAAACATAAAAACAGTTTTCCCCAGGTCTTGGGTCTTCATTTCTGAAGACCCTTATGTCATGTAAATCTTTAATAAATTTGTTATATTTTTCTCTTGCTTTCCTGTTTTTCATTATAGGAGTGGCAGCTGTGTTCCTTATGATGGGTGAGAAAAGGTGTTACACTTTTATGTTCCTGCATCAGTGGTACTGATAGCATTTCTGATTGTATTAGAATGTAATTGCTAATTACATTTCTCTGGCTTTCCTGAGTGGGATTTTCAAAAATGGCCTTCAGGTATAATAATTCCAGAACTCTTTTATGTATATTTTA
The DNA here is from genome assembly GCF_047511655.1 of Castor canadensis. NCBI lineage: Eukaryota > Metazoa > Chordata > Mammalia > Rodentia > Castoridae > Castor > Castor canadensis. The sequence goes on along the minus strand of NC_133391.1, from coordinate 78,226,365 downwards.
AGATTTTATATAATGAGCAAATGTATTGATGGCATTGGGAACCAAGGATTCTCTCTTCTGGAAAAGGGAAATATAAACGTGTAATGGGAAAAAGAAAGAAGAAATATATGTGAATGGATTGAAAATATATGTACCATGATTTTATATATATATGTGTGTACATGTACATGCACATATAATTAGAGGTATATGCTAATTTAAGAAAAGCATCATCCGTGCATTTCAGCAACCACTGGCTAATAACATTGTTTTGGGTTAGCTTCAAAGATCAATAACTCATTCTAAAAAGAATTAAAAGATACCTTTATTCTTTTTTTGTCAATAAGGACTTCAAGCATACTAGGCAAGACTTCTACCACCCCACTTGAACCATGTCCTTAACCTTTTTGTTTGCATTTTGTTTTTGAGATAGAGTCTTGCTAACTTTGCCCAGGCTGGCCTCAAACTCACCATCCTCCTGTCTCCATCTCCTGAGTAGCTGAGATTCAGGCACATGCTACCAGGCCCAGCTCAAAGATGCCTTTTTCAACTAAGAAATCTGATGGATGGCAGGGCATGATGGTACAAAAGGCAGGAGAGAATCTAAGTCCAAGGCTAGCCTGGGCAAAAGTTGAAGACTCTACTTAAAAAACAAGCTAAAAGTTAAAGGATTGGGGTGTGGCTCAAGTGGTAAAATGTTTGCCTAGTAAGCACAACACCCCAAGTTCAATCCCCAGTACCATGGAAAAAAATTGAAAGTATTATGAAAAAGAAGACATTGTCATGAAAAAAATTGACATAAAATGTCTTCTTTAAAGGAAACCAAAGAAACATGATAATTAAAAGAAATGTGCACCCCATCTTTATTGAAGCACTATTTATAATAGCTAAGTTATGGAAACTGCCTAGGTGCCCATCAACAGGTGAATGGATGAAGAAAATGTGGTACATACATACTATCATGAATTATTCAGCCATAAAAAGAATGAAATGTTATTTTCGGGAAAATGAATGGAATCATCATGCTAAACAAAATAAGCCAGACTCAGAAAGACAAATACCAAGTGTTCTCTCTCACATGAAAAATCTAGATCTAAAACAAAGGACATGAATATAAAAGGGGGAGCACTGGGCGATAACCAGCAGGAGGTATGAAGGGAAAAGAGAGGGTGTAGAGGAGAATATGATTGAAGTGCATTGCTTGAAAATATGAAAAATTCATAATGAAATCCATTTAAATTTTATGAGAAAGTTTAAAAAGAAGGGATAAGAAAGAGTAATAGAGGGGTAAATATGATCATAGTACATTATAGATATGTGTATAATTAATATATGATAATTAAAAAAGAAATATGCATTCCTTGATTTTATCATGAAATTTAAAAAGCCACAAATGATATTACTGAAATAATTGGTGAAATTTGAGTATGAAGTCTACATTAGATAATAGTACTGCATACATGTTAAATTCTATGAGTTTCATAATTATTTTGATGTTATGTGGGAGAATGTTTATTTTAAGAGGTAAATGTTGATCTATTTAGGAATGCTCTGTCATAATGTTTACAACTAACTCACCACAAAATAAACAATTTACACATTACATAGGTTAGCTATTGTCATATAATTTGGTGCAACAAAACACCCCAAAATTCAGTAGCTCCAAACACTATTAATTCTAAGTCATACACTTGGGATCACCAGATGTATGTTGAGATCAGCTGTGCCTTGCTTTTCATATAAAGGCTGTTCCTGGGACTGTTCTACATGTCTCTAATCACTTTTAATTAATGGGCTATCCAAAGAATGTTCTTATCATGAAGGTAGAAGACAAGCAGGAGGATGAACCCAACTGTGTAACACAGTTCAAGCTAGGACTTGCTTCATTCTATGCATTAGTTTCTTACAGCTGGCCCCAAATTACCACAAATTGGTAGAAATTGCTTAAGATAGCAGAAATTAATCTTCTTACAATTCTGGAGGCTAGGCAGAATATGATCAAAGAACATCTTATGCATGTGTGGAGGCTGAAGTCAAGATGTTAGCAAGGTTCTGCTCCCTCTGTAGGGTGAGGAGAGAATCCTTCCATAATGCCAGCTGCCTCTGGTGTTTGCTGGCAATTCTTGGCTTTTCTTGACTTCCAACAGCATCAGTCTGATCTCTGCATCCATTAACACATGGCCTTCTTCTCTTTCTGTGTCTGTGTGGCTCCAAACCTCTTTCTCCATAACAATACTAGACATTATATTTAGAGCCCACACTAATCCAAGATGGCCTCACTTTAACTTCATTACATCTGAAGGACCCTATTACCAAATAACACTACATTCACAAGAACCAGGGATTAGGATTTCAACATTTCTTTCTGGAGGGACACAATTAAACCCACCACACTCTGCTAACATCCCATTAGCCAAAGGAACTCACGATTAAGTCAAGAAGTGGAGACATATTGTAAATCTGATGTGGGGTCAAAGCATATTGCATTGCTAAAATCAGCATTTCTGGGACAGGAAAGTATAATTCTCCCAAAATTAAGAGAGGATTTTAGAGAATCAGAAGGTGGTAGAGTGGGGGAGAGAGAATTGAGAGTAAAAGAAGGATGGACAAATATGATTCATGCACAATGTATGCATGATATATGGAAATATCAGTGAATCTCACTAATTTGTACAATTTTTGTGTTAATAATTGTAATCTAAAAAATTTTAACTAAACACAGGACCTTTACCAAAAAAAGTAATGAGGAAAAGAGACTTATTTTTTAATAATGTATGTATATATTAAACTAAATTACATAATAAAGTAATGTATATTATGTATTCAATATATGTGAGAGAGGATGGACAAATGTAACAAAATTAATAAATGTAAGTTGGGCATGTTGGCACACACCTGTAGTGCCAGTCCTTGGGAGATGGAGGCAAGAGGATCACAAGTTCTAGGCCAGCCTGGGCTACATGGTAAGACACTGTCTCAAAAGACCAGAAATTTTTATTAATATAAGTAAAGGTTATAGGGTCATTTTATACTACTATGTCCAAAAAATAAATCTGGACTAAGGTAAGGAGAGGCTTTAGTTAGAAAGACTACTGTAGGCAGAGCCTCTGACCACAAAAACTTCACATCTCAAAATAAAAAATAAGACTTCATAATCAGGGCACTATAACGAAAATGTCCCCCACCCTGTGGTTAGCCAATTCTCAAAATGAACCTTTAGGTGGGAGATGTTCTGCCTTTTCGAGCTTGCCCAAGTTTAGTGACAAACTAAAGTTCCAGGGCCCATGGAGAGAAGAGAAGAAAGTTAATTAAAATTTGGGTAAGACTTGTTAATGGGCAAATGAATGACAATTGTTAGCACTATTATAACTCTTCTTAGGTCATGAAATATTTCAAAAGAAGATTTTTAAGTCTGAAAGTTAGTACTTACATATTATTTTGGAATGGAGTTTTATTCTGCCAAAACTTTATGACATTCTTCTAGCTGTTGTTTATTCCTTTCCCAAAAATCTATTTCAAGGAAAGACCCTGACACCACAAACTAAGAGTTTGTAGATTTATTCTGTTGACTCCAGCTCTACCTTGCCTGGAAAGAATAAAGATTTTTAAAAATACTATCAAGTTTAAAGGTCTGAGGGTTTTCAAGCAAAATGTTTTGAATTTTAATTCCATCAAACAGATATCAATAAATCTCCTAGAGGCTAATTAAACAGATTGAGAAGCAGATAAATCCAATTGAAAAATAGTATTTCTTGCCTGGCTTATTTAATTTAATATATTATCTTCTAGGTTAACCCATGTAGTCAAAAATGGCAAGATTTCTTCTCATTTTATGGCTGAAAGGTATTCGACAGTGTATTTACATACAACATTTTCTTTATTCATTCATCTGATGATAAAAACTGAGGTTGATCCCTGTCTTGATTACTCTACAATGCTGCAATAAACATGGAGTGCAAATATTTCTTCATTGTACTGATTTTATTTCCTTTGGACACATAGCCAGTAATGGGCTTGCTGCATCATATGGCAGTTCTATTTTTATATATTTCAGAAATCTCTATACTGCTTTCCAATGTGACATGGATCTCACTCTTCTGTGGAGTTTTAAAATGGTGATTAATAATACTAGAGTGAGCAGTAATCACTAGCAGCTCAGTCAAGGTCAAAAGTATGGGGAGATGTTGTCAAAAGATACAATGTTTCAGTTATATGGGAGAAGTAAGTTCAGAAGATCTATTGTGCAGCATGGTAACTACAGTAAATAACAATATATTGAATTCTTGAAAAATGTTAAGAGTAGAGGGTAAGTGTCCTCACTAGAAAACTGACAAAATACATGAGGTAATAAATATATTGGTTAGCTAGGTTTAGTTATTTCACAATGTATATATATTTAAAAATACCGTATCATACATAAAAATACTTATGATTTTATCTCTCAATTAAAACTAATGAAAACAATAAATAAAGAAAAGCAACATTTCTTGCTTTTTGATTCATAAGAATTATTTGGTACTGGGGATTGAACCTTGTATTTTTAGTTTATAGTTTTTATTGAATTATTTGGAAATTGATTCCCTTTTTCCTAGGAAAGGAAAAAGTCAAATTATCTCTATTCACAGATTGTATAATCCTATACTTTAAAGGTCATAAGGAGTCCACAAAAAACCCTCTTAGATTTGATGAACATTTTTGGCAAAGTAACACTATACAAAATCAACATACAAAAACCAGTAGATTTTTCTAAATACCAATAATGAACAGGACAAGAAAGAAATCAGGAAAATAATCCTACCCACAATAGCCTCAGAAAAATTAAGTACCTATGAATGAACCTAGTAAAGGAGGCAAAAGACCTCTACAATGAAAACTATGAACACTAAAGAAAGAAATTAAGGAAAACACCAGAAGATGGAAAGAAGTCTTATGTTCCTGAATTAGCAGATTTAATATTGTGAAAATAGCTATATTGCCAAAAGTAATCTATAGATTTAATGCAACTCCCATAAAGTTTCAATGTCATTTTTCACATAAATAGAAAAATCAATCCTGAAATTCATATGGGAACACAAAAGACCCTAGACAACCAAGGCAATCCTGAACAACAGGAGGAATGCTGGAATATCACAGTACCTGACTTCAAATTATATTGCAGAGCCATAGTAACAAAAACAGTATAGTACTAGCACAACAACAGACATATAGATGAACGGAATGGAGTAGAAGATACAGAAATAAGACCATCTGATTTTCAGCGAAAGCACAAAATACGTATGCTGGAGAAAAGACAGCCTCTTCAACAAATGTAGAAGATTGAAACTAGACCCCTACCTCTTACCCTGTACACAAATTAATTCAAAATGGATCAAAGATCTAAATGTAAATCCTAAATGTTGAAACTAGTAGAGGAAAAAATAGGCATAGGCAAAACTTTTCTGAACAGGACTCCAGTTGCCCAGGATATAAGACAAATGAGATTGTATCAAATTAAAAAGCTTCTGCACAGCAAATGAAGTAATTACCAGAATCAAGAGATAACCTAAAGCATAGGAGAAAAATTTTGCCAGTTATTAATCAAAGGATTAGTATCCAGAATATATAAAAAGCTCAAAAATTAAGTATCAGAAGAATAAGTAATCTAATTAATAAATGAATTAAATACATAGTTCTCAAAAGAAATACAAATGACCCATTAATCTGTGAAGAAGTGTTCAACATCCTTAGTCATAAAGGAAATGCAAATCAAAATTGCAGAGAGATTCCATCTTATGCTAGTCAGAATGGCAATCATCAAGAAATCAAATATTGGTGAAGATTCAAGAAAAAAGTAACCCTATATGCTGTTGGTGGGAATGTAAATTAGTGTAGTCATTATGGAAATCAATATAGAGGTTCCTCAAAAACCAAAAATAGAACTACCATATGATCCTGCTATACCATTCCTGGGTCTGAATGAATGTAAGTTTGCATATGATAGAGATACCTGCACACTTATGTTTGTAGCACCATTTTTCAGAATAGCCAAACTATGGAATGAGCCTAGGTGTCCAACAACTGATGAATGGATAAAGAAAATGTCATATATATATATATATATATATATATATAATTTAGCTGTAAAGATGAGTGAAATTACGTCACTTGCAGGAAAATGAATAGAGGTGAAAATAATCATGTTAAGTGAAGTAAGCCAGACTAAGACAACAATCGTATATCTCCTCTCATATGCACAATCTGGACACAAAAATAATGAATGATGCAAGAGTAAAGCAGGGGACTGTTGGGAATGGAAGCCAATGGGAAGGGGAGGGTGAAAAGAGAGGGTGAATGAGTATGATTGAAATACTTTGTATGCATGTATGAATATAGAATAATGAATCCCATTAAAATTGTTTTTTAAAAGGTGGTGAGGAAGAGTAATAGAGGTGCAAATTTTATCAAAGTACATTATATGCATGTATGGAAATATCACAATGAAATCCCCTGTATAATTAATAAACACTATTAAAAAAAGAGGAGAAAAACTTCCTAGGCTGTAGAAACATAATTGTGTGTCCCTGGAAGAAATGTCTCTTTTAAAAAACTTTTTGATGATGCTAAATAATAATCTATACTTTTATTTTCTCTATCCAAATTGATCAAGACTTTTCTCTGTGGACATACATTGAACAAGTATAAACATGTCTCTTTTTCTTACTTATAAAGAGATATTCAGAACTCAAATTCAGAATATATAAAGAACTACTACAAATCAATAGGAAAAGGCCAACACAGCACAAAAAATGGGCAAGAGAACTGAGCAAAAACTTCCAAAGAAATATTTCCAGATTACTAAATATATATTAGCGTGTCCTACATCATCAATATTTAATAATCAAAGAAATGCAAATTAAACACACAATGAGTTAAGAACATATATATTCACCAGTATGGGTAAAATTTTACTAGGTTAGTAATGCAAATGGTTTGTCTACTCCAAAATTAACATGAAATTTGATCCCTATTACAACACATTAATAGGTGGCACCTTTAGGAGATTATACATGATTAAGAGGTTAATGGGTTATCTCAAAAGTGAGTTTATTATAAAAGCCATTTTGACCAAGTCTTTCTTGTATTCCCTGTTTCTCTCACCATGTGATACCCTGCTTTACCTGGATTCTTTCAGCAAGAAGGACATTATCAGATATGATCCCTTGACCTTGTTCCGGAATCATGAGACAAAATAAAACTCTTTTCTTTACCAATTGCCGGGTCTGTGGTATTGTGCTATTTGTAACTGAAAACAGACTAAGGCCAGCCTCTGTTGCTCATGCCTGTAATCCCAGCTACTCAGGAGGTAGAAATCAGAAGGATCATGATTTGAGACCAGCCCAGGTCAAAAGTTAGCAAGACCCCATCTCAAGCAATAAGTTGGGTGTGGTGGTGCACCTGTCATTCCAGGACCTCAGCCTTGGCAAAACTCAAGTCTTATCTGAAAAACAACAAAAGCAAAAAGGCCTATGGGCATAGCTTAAGTGATAGAACACCTGCCTACCATGTGTGAGGCCCTAAATTCAAGCCCAGTACCACCAAAAAAAGAAAAAGGAAGAAAACAGACTAAGACACAAGGTTTCGATAAGAATTTGAGCAACTAGAATTTACACTGCTGATGACAGCATAAATTGGTAAAACTTTCTCGAAAACAGTTTGGTGCTATCATATAAAGCTGAAAAAGAACAAACCCCATGACATCAATGTTACTTATACATATATATATTCTTTCCTCTAAATGGGTACACAGTGACATGAATAATGATATACAGTATAACAGAATGAGTAAGTGAATTTCGGTGCATTCATACTGAAAATGACAAAAGCAGTCAGTCATTGCCATCTTGGAGCTGGCCTGATACTCACAGATAGGGTATATGTTTCGTGTTAAACAAGCTAATTTCATGCAACATTAACACCAGACAAGGCTCTACCATGATTAGGGATCAGGAGAAAAACAAGAGTATACCATAATCATGTCTAAACAAACACAGACAAAAAAGAACATTGCTCAGTCCATAGAAATGACCAAACACCCCTCTACCCTGGCAAATATTAGTAACTATGGTTTATTTGCCGGTAGCAGTGTTAGCTTCACCCAGTTCTTCTTATCTTCTACATAAGGATTATTAATTTACCCACCATAGGATAAGCTCTGCTTATGACAGCACCCAATCCTGATCAAAGTTCAACTTCGTACCAGCTCTCCCAAATTAGCCACACAAAACCAAATAGTACATGTCCTCTCCAACAACTTCTTACTGAAATGCCCCATGATTTTCTGAGGCATGCAGTTTTCCTTGTTGCAATAAGTCAATAAATACAGCTTTGTTCAACTGTAGATGTTTTCTTTCTATTTTCTTTTATTATTTTTTGTTAATATTTTGGTAGTACTGGGGTTTGAACTCAGGGCTTCACACTTGCTAGGCAAGCACTCTATCACTTGAGCCACTCTATCAGTTCCACAGATGCTTTCTTGCTGGTCTTTGGCTAATGGGCATTGACAATGCATGCTGGAATTCTATAAAGCAGTAATAGAAATGAATGAACTAGAGCTAAACACACCAGTCTCACATTCAGCTAAATAATGAGGGAAAGAAAACTAGGTTGAAAGAACTATTACTGCACACTTCATAAGAAAAGGCAAAAGTAAACAGTTTATAAATGTACACTTATGCCTGGTGTTAAGATATTTGATCAAGATCAAGGGCTCCATTAACTCTTTCATGTTAGGATCTTTAATATCTTGCATACTTTCTGTTTAAATTCACTTAGTTCCCACTTGGAAAATATGGTTTAGCCTTCTCTTAAGTGTCAGTAACTGTTTGTATAGCATCCAGGATTTAAAATGTTGAGCACAAATGGGATATCAAATGCTCTTCATAATGGGTATGAGACAGTGTCAGAAGTCAATTCTAGTTCTTGTTGCTCCATGAGTAGCTGTATGAACTTGGCAAATGATTAGTGTTCAAGACTCTAGTTTCTTCATTTGTTTAAAAAGAAAATAGGGGAAGGGATATTGGATCCCATTATTCTGTTTTAAAGTCCAAAGCCAAACATTTATGTTTATTGATTTATCCACTACATTCTCTGGGAAAGAGAGTGATATATTGTTTAAAAGCATAGATGGTGGAGGCAGACAAAATTAAATTAAATTTTATCTCTAATATTTATAGGTAGAGGATCTTGGACTGTGACAGTTTCCTTGCATTTTAAGAATGAATGTAAACCACTTAACACAGTGTCAGAACATAGAAACCATACCTAATAAATATTACTGCTATCATAATCATAAGAGACAAGCAGCCAGCTGCTTCCTAAGCAATTGAGGGTCCTGGGGCAAGGATTTGTGCAAATCAAGAGACCAGTTGGCCTAGTTCCCTATCAGTGTACCTACTGCACCCCAGGTTCCTAAAGGATGCCTGCCTGTCCTCTTTCCTTTCCTACTGACCTCTTCATCCATGCTCCCCTGCTTTCCCTCCCCCCACCCCACCCCTGCAACCACATATATTTGTTTTGGGCTCCAGAAGTCAGTGTAGGATCCTTTTGCCATCTCCTTGTCCTCTGGGTGGACTATGGAGTGTGAAGATATAGCTTTAACTTGTCTCTGTTTGCCCATTACTGCAGTGGTCCCAACCGACTAGCAGGTACAGTGACTTCAGCTTGCGTTTAGTTTCATTGGCTTCTCAATTCCCAAGGAATTTTTTTTCCTGAAAGGGAATTAATAGGCGAGTTTACCGTTGCTCTGACAACAAACTTCCAACCTCTACCCAACTCTCTGGAATGAGAACATACCTATTAATACATACAATACACTGGGGAGTTGAATTGCTCAATGCAATTTTTCTTTCAAGTGGAAAACAGTTTACCTGGCTCTGCTAAGCCGTGGTGACGCTGCGGTTAGAGGCTAGAAAAGGGGCGAGCACCTGTTGCAGGAGTTCTTCACAAAAGTGAAACTGTATCTCTGTGAAACTGTATCCGCAGCAGTTGGGTGGCGTCCACAGGGAGTGCACTTGTGAGAAACTATGGAGGTGGAGCGCAGAAAACCTTTGCAAAGCAGGCGAGTGGGGTCTCTTCTTCTTTTCGTGTGTGTATCTGTGGGGGGTGCGGCCACCATCCGCTATTCGGTGGCGGAGGAGATGGAGAGCGGCTCGTTTGTGGCCAATGTGGCTAAAGACCTAGGGCTGGAGGTAGGGAAGCTGGCTGCGCGCGGGGCTACGCTGGTTTCTGAGGGCAACAAGCTGCATTTCCGGCTCCACCGCAAGACAGGAGATTTGTTTGTGAAGGAGAAACTGGATAGGGAGTCACTTTGTGGCAAAGCCGACCCATGCGTATTGCACTTTGAAATTGTTCTGGTGGAGCCACTGCAGTCTTTCCGTGTAGAAGTCAGAGTATTTGATATCAATGACAATGCCCCAGTTTTTCTAAACAAAGCGCCTGTTTTAAAGATTCCAGAAAGCACCCCCTTGGGTTCACGTTTTCCTCTGCAGAGCGCCGAGGATCTGGACGTGGGCATCAACGGTCTGCAAAACTACACGCTTAGTGCCAACACGTATTTCCACCTGCACACCCGCTTCCGCAGCCACGGGCCCAAATATGCGGAGCTAGTGTTGGATAAACCCCTGGACAGAGAGTTGCAGCCTGAAGTCAATTTGACAATTATGGCGGTGGACGGCGGGTCCCCTCCCAAGTCTGGCACCGCCCACATCCGAGTAGTGGTTCTGGATGTCAACGACCACGTGCCCCAGTTCTCGCGCCTGGTGTATCGTGCTCAGGTGCCAGAGAACAGCGCCAACGGTTCTTTCGTGGCTGTGGTGACTGCCACAGACCTAGATGAAGGCAACAACAAGCAGATAACTTACTCGTTAGCTCAAAACTCAGAAGCAATTCTCCAAACATTTCAGATTGACTCTCAAACTGGAGAAGTTCGACTCCGAGGGCCTCTAGATTTTGAAACTATAGAAACATATGACATTGATATCCAAGCTACAGATGGAGGAGGACTTTCAGCCCACAGCAAAGTCCTGGTGGAAGTGGTGGATGTAAATGACAATCCTCCTGAAGTGACAGTTTCTTCTGTGTCCAGTCCTCTTCCTGAGGACTCACCACTACAGACAGTGGTGGCCCTCTTCACCATCCGAGACAGGGACATTCGAGTGGGAGGAAAAATCACCTGCTTCCTCAGGGAAGACTTTCCCTTTGTAGTCAAACCTACATTTCGGAATTCTTACTCACTGCTCACTGACAGAAGCTTGGATCGGGAGGATGTTTCAGGCTATAATATCACCATTGTTGCCATGGATACTGGACCGCCCAACCTGTCTACAGAGACTGTGATAGAGGTGCTAATATCTGACATTAATGACAATACTCCAGGGTTTCAGGAAGATTCCTACATCTTGACCATTAGAGAAAACAACAGCCCTGCAGTTTTTATTGGCAAAGTTCAGGCTGAGGATCTTGACTTGGGTGAGAATGCCCATGTAACATATTCTCTGCTGCCTCCAAAAAGTGGAGATCTATCAGTCTTTGCTTACATCTCCATAAATTCAGACAATGGAAAACTCTATGCACTGAGAACCATGGATTATGAGGCCATCCAAGATTTTCAATTTGTGGTAAAGGCAACTGATGGGGGTTTCCCATCACTGAGCAGTCAAGTTACTGTCAGAGTGGTTGTTCTGGATGACAATGACAACCGTCCAATGATCTTGTACCCACTGCAGAATGGCACTTTGCCCTGCAATGATCTGGTGCCTAGGTCAGCAGAGGCAGGGTACCTGGTGACCAAGGTAGTTGCTGTTGATGGTGACTCAGGTCAGAATTCTTGGCTTTCATACCACTTACTTAAAGCCACTGACCTTGGATTATTTTCTGTTCAACCACAAAATGGGGAAATCCATACATTGAGGAAAATATCTGAGAGAGACCTAATGATGCAGAAACTGATCATTCTTGTTCAGGATCATGGCCAACCAGCTCTCTCCACTACTGCTTCACTCAACATTTTGCTGGTAGATGGCTTTTCAGAGCCCTACCTGCGGTTCCGGGATCCATCCAAGAATTCTGGAAAGGTAAATCCAACCACAAAGTATTTGGTCATCTCTCTGGCTGTGCTTTCCTTTCTCTTTCTCCTTTCTGTCACAGTGATCTTCATTATACACATCTACCAGAAAATTAAACATAGAGACAAGTTCACAATTCAAGAGCATTTCTATGATGACTGTAATTTCCCTAACAACCTTGTACAAGGAGGCAATGGAACCTTATCCCAGCCTTGTCATTATGAAATGTGCTCAGCCACTGGCACTGGCACTAGTGAGTTCCGGTTTCTTAAGCACTTTATGCCCAATTTCCCTTTCTCTCATGCCAATGGAGAGGTAAAAACAGAGGATTGTTCTAGTTTACCTGCAGATTCTAGTAGGAATAGGTCTCGAGCATCAGAGAGCCACGCCAGGGTCACTGATGAATATATGTAGCTTTAACTAATGGCCCTGAGAGGGAGAAGAGAATCAATGCTATTTTTGGTATGCAAAAATATCCCATCCTTATTGAAACAAAGATGGTAGACTGCGAGGTAGCGTGCCTAGTTTGGTGAAAATGGGAAAATGGTTTGCTTTGTACAAAACAGACATCCTGGTCCCCAGATCATGTATCTGTCAATACTTTTGCATTTGGGATCTGTTTAAAGAAGCACCATTGTCAGAAAGCACATATGTGGTAGGAACTACTTTTCCATTTCCTCAGTTATAGGCAAGAAATAAATGAATCATGTTTCCCTGGAAGTTCATTATTCTTGGCCTAGGAAATGCTTAGCTCCATAGAGAGAGTTGGACCATTTTCCTTTTATTTTGCAGTAGAAAGTTATGCATGCATAGGGAAGCAAAATAGCTTCCAGTTTTTATTTTTGTTTTGGTGGGACTGGAATTTGAACTTAGGACTCCGTGCTCACAAAGCAGGCATTCTACTGATTGATCCACATTTCCAATCCATTTTGTTCTGGTTATTTTGGAGATGGGGTGTGGTGAACTATTTGCCTGGGTTGGTATCCAATCATGATCCTCCTGACCTCAGCCTCCCAAGAAGCTAGGATTATAGGAATGAGCCACTGGCACCCGACATCAAGTTTTGTTACATCAGGAACTGATTAGATTTGAGAAACAGATATAGTTTATTATCCAGAAATTTCTTGGGTTTTGTCCTTGATGAATATAACTCAGTGAGAGAGAGTCTGCCTAGCATGTACAAGGCCTTGGGTTTAGTCTCTAGCAGCACAAAGAAAGTTAACCTTTTAAAATATTATGACACAATTTTACTTATAAAACTGCAGATATTCAGAGTTCCTTCATTTAACTTCTTTTAAATTAACATCTTATATAACCATTGTACAGCCATCAACATTGAGAAACTAACCGTGGTACAATTCTATTAGTTAGACTACTCTATTCCAGTTTCACCAGTTATCCCCTTAGTGTCCTTTTTCTGTTCAAAGATGCAATACAGGAAGGAACCCACAGTGCATTTGGTTGGGTTTAAGTTGATCTCTACCACCTATGATAGTTCCTTAGTCTTTCCTTGTCTTAAGTGACTTTAAGACTTTTGAAGTAAAATGACTCTAAGTTTGGAATTGTTTTATTTTCTTATGATTAGTTTGGGCTATGCATTAACTGGAACACCACAGAAATGATGTGACCATCCTATCAGTAGGTGTATGATGCCAATATGTCATAACATGGAGATGTTAATCTTTTTATTGTAAAACCACATAAAATCTACCATGTTAATCATATTTAAGTGTGTATAGTAGCTCAGGATTGTTAAGATGATGTTAATCTTTTTTGCAGTGCTGGGGATCCAACCCAGCACCTTGTGTATGCTAGGCAAGTGCTCTACCACTGAGCCATATCCCAGCCCTAAAATGATATTAATCTTGATCACTTGGTTAAGATAGTCTGCCAAACTTCTCCACTGTAAACTCAGCTTTTCTATTTCTAATTAATAAGTTCTTGGAGGAATACTTTGAATCTATACAAATGTCATGTTTCTACTCGAACTAATTTTAGAAATCACTACTGGTTACTTCCTGAGGCAATTAATATTGTGGCATTCTAATAGTGATTTTATAATTCCCTGATTCTTTTTACATTAAGTAAATAAAATTTTTCTATAAGGAATGTCTGTCATTTCTCCCATACTTACTAAGTTCTTCTTTGTATATGAATCATGGATATTTACTTTAGTATGTGGATAATTCAATGCTCTAATTTATTTCATTGTTCAGTAGGCTGATTTTTTAAGACTGAAATTATCCACACAGAAGATATCTTGATGAAAATTAGTATTTTAACTTATGTATTAGACTAACCAAGCATAGTTTCTTTAGTCTTGTTAAACTCAATCCATACTGAACATTTTAACTTCAAAGGAAAATATATTCACATGACTTAAAAACTTAATTACAGGTATAAAACAAATAGATACTAAACATGAAAAGCTTAAATTTTATTATGCAGATCTTTTATGTTTATAAGCTATGTGTAATATATATGTCATTTAAAATAGACTTATATGCTGAAATTAGACATACAGATATGTAAGAAATGGAACTGACCTACCTGGCTTTAAGTAATTCTGTAAAAATAAATAAGTATATTACTTTATCATGTCTGCACTTTTTCTTGTTTTATACTTACTTTGTTTTTCCTCATTCCTAGAAGATTTCATCTATATATAATTCTTATACAAATATCTATTTTCTGTAGAGTTCAATATCTTCAAAGTATATAAACTACTCATATACTTACCTTTCAATCAAAAGTTTGATTTCATTTCCAAAACTATGCATAACTTTTTAATAATATTCAATATTGGTTATGTTTATATAACAACTAAAATAATGTTAACATGAAAATAACAAAGGGTTCTCCGGGCAAGGTGGTGAAGTAAACTTATGCTTCTATGTGCCTCTGCTCTAAACATAGAAATATTAGAAAAATAGAGAATTAAATAATGCAAAACCAGAAATGGAACAAAGGCATAAAAGGTAGGAAAGGATGAAACCCATGAATTTCTAAGTTTTGGAATGGGAATCTGGCATTAGCTGTCATCAGTTTGGCAGTTATCAGGAATAAAATGTTCTCCATGAAAAAAAGTTACAGTCACTGCTTCAGCCAGTCTAATATAGGCCTATCTTGTTCATATAAGGTTGAAAAACCATTGCCAAAAATTTTCTGAAGCTATTCATTAGTATCTTGCAGGCTTATAAAAGCTGGAGAACACAGACACATCAGACTATGCACTGAACTCTGAGGCCAACTGGCTCAATGAAATCATGTGTAGTATTTCTCATATTATGTTAGGATAAAAACTCAAATCACTATTAAAAGATCTGATTCTAGACCATGCCTGGGTAGTCTAGGAAATGAACATAGGTACAGAATTAAAGGAAAAAGAAGACAATTTTTTAATATGTCATTCAAAATAAGACTGCAGCCAGTCACCGGTGGCTCACGCCTATAATCCTAGCTACTTGGAAGGCTGAGATCAGGAGGACTGTGGTTTGAGGGCAGACCAGGCAAATAGCTTATGAGATCCCATTTCCAAAATAACCAGAGCAAAACAGACTGGACGTGGGACTCAAGTGATAGAAAATCTGCTTTGCTTTGCAAGCATGAAGCCCTGAGTTTAAGCCTCATTCCCACCAAAAAAGATAAAAAGTAAGACTGCAGAGATGAATTAAGTAATTATACTCACAAAATAAGTTTTGAAACAAAAAAGACTTAAATAAAATAAAAATAGATCAAATATAGCTAAAAAGAAATTTTATAAATGAAACATATTCATTGTACTAAAACTTCAATAGATGGCATTACATTTATTTAGGCTGGGAGTACTGAAGAACAAATTAGTAAACTGGAATATAACTAAGGCATTAATCAACAACACAGAACAAGCCTGGTGTGTTGGTACATGTCTATAATCCCAGCACTCAGCAGACAGAGGCAGAAGGATCACAAGTTTGTGGCTAGCCTGGGCTACATAGCTATTTCAAGGCCAGTCTGGATGACATAGTGGTAGTGTTATCTTGTCTCAAAAAGCCAAAAAGGGAGGGAAGAAGAGAGGGAGGGAGGAAGGAAGGGGGCGCAGAATATACAAAAAAGGTAAAAGTCATGAAAGAGCAGTAAAAAGATATTATAGTCACATATTACATAATAAGCCACCACAAAATTTAAGAGGACTAAAACAGCCATTTTATTGTGCTCATGGACTCTGTAAATCAGGGATTTAGATAAGGTACAATGACAGATTGTACAGATTGTGCAGATTATCTCTGTTGTATGATGCCTGGAGTCTGCAAGAAAGGCTCAAAGGCTGGGGTAACATAGTGGCTATGGGTAGTATTACACAGAAGTAACTTTCCTTACACAATTGATGTTGGCCATCAAGCAGAATACTTGCATGTGTCTTGTCTATGTGGCCTGATTTTCCTTACAATATGGTTGTTGAGATTCAAGCACAAGCATACTTTCGCTATGCTTTTTATATCCAAGTAGTCACACAGACCAGACTTAAGAGGAAAGGACATCAATGATTTGGGGACCGTATTTTAAAACTGCCAATAGATGATAGAAAAACTTCAATAAAGGCCAAATAGAAGTTCCAGAAGTAGAGAATGGAGGAAATGGAAAAGAATATTTAATATTGAATATTGTTATTTTTTATTAGGATATATTCATTGTATAGGGGATTTGTTGTGACAAATTCCAAACAGGTTTATATTGTACATTTAGATTGCCCCTACCATCTCTCCCCAACCCCCTCCCTGCCCACTTAAAGCAATTGTAAGAGATTTCATTGTTCTATTTCATGTAAGTATATGAAGTCCATCAACCACATTCCTTCACCTTAATCTCTTTCATTCACCCTTCTCCCTTCTACAAGTACCCCTCTCCATACACTGTACCTATTTTACAGTCCTGTCTTTCATTCTTAATTTCTAAGTCAATGTTCAAAGGGGTTTTTCAATGTATCCCTGCTGTGAGTATACTTTACTTTGGTCTGCTCAACCCCTTCCATTACTCTCCCTTACCCCTTACCTCCCAGCCCTCATTTTCCAAGTTTTCAATACACATTGTTATATCCTCTACCTTCACAGATGTTATGTATTATGATATTGTTGACACTATTCATTTTCTCCTTTCCCTCCTTCTCTGAGTTCCATAGTGTAGTTCTACTATACAAACATGCTCTACACATGAATTTGTATATGATCATGTTTGCTTTTAGATATATGTTTATCTTTTTGATCTATCTTCCACTTAGCCTTTAACTTTCTGAACCTGGCTTACTTCACTTTAACATGATGTCTTCCAATTGCATCCATTTACCTTCAAACACATGTGCCATTCTTCCTTATGGCTGAGCAAAACTCCATTATATATGTATATGTATATATATGTATCTCACATTTTCTTAATCCATTCATCAGCTGTAAGGCATCTAGGTTGTTTCCATAGCTTGGCTATTTTGAGCAGTGCTATGATAAACATCACTGTGCCTCTAATATATCCTGACTTATGTTCCTTTGGATATATGCCCAGGAGTGATATCACTGGATCATACGGCAGTTCTACTTTTAGCTTTTTGAGGAATCTCCATAATGCTTCCATAATGATTGTCCTAAATTGCATTCTCACCAACAGTGTATAAGGCTTCCTGTTTCACCACATCCTTACCAGCATTTGCAGTTGTTTTGCTCCTCAAGATAGCCATTCTAACTGGGGCAAGATGAAATCTTAGTGTATCTTTGATTTGCATTTCTTTTTTAGTCAGGGAAATTGAACACTTCATGTATTTATTGGCCATTTATACTTCTTCCTTTGAAAATTCCCTATTCAATTCATGTGCCCATTTCTTCATTGGGATATTGACTCTTTGGGGGCTTAGTTTTTTAAGTTCCCTGTAGATTCTGGTTATAAGTCCCTTATCACATGAATAGCTGGAAAAGATTTCTCCCATTCTGTGTGGGAAGTCTCTTAAATCTAGGACTATTTCTCTTGCTATGCAGAATATTTTTAGTTTGATGCAGTCCCATTTGTTTATTCTTTCTCCTAGATGCTGAGTCATGGAACCTCTATTTAGGAAGATGCTCCCTATGCCTGTATCTTCCAGTGCATTTCCTACTACTTCCTGTAGTTGTTTCAAGGTTTTAGGCCTTATATTAAGGTCTTTGATCCACTTTAAGTTGATACTGGTATAGGGTGAGAGACGGATCTGGCTTCAGTTTTCTACATGTGAATATCCAGTTTTCCCAGCAACATTTGTTGAAGAGGCTGTCTTTTCTCCATTGTGTGCTTTGGGCTCATTTGTCAAAAATCAGTTGGCTGTAGCAGCGTGGATTTACGTCTGGATCTTCTATTCCAATCCATTGCTCTTCATGTCTGTTTTGTGCCAACACCCTGCTGTTTTTATTGCTATGACTCTATAGTATAGCTTTGAGTCAGGAATTGTGACACCTCCAGCATTGAACTTTTGCTCAGACTTGCTTTGGCTATTCGAGGTCTTTTGTGTTTCCATATGAATTTTAGGATTGATTTTTCTATCTTTGTGAAGAATGTCATTGGAATTTTGATAGGAATTGCATTGAACATATAAAGTGCTTTTATTAGTATACCTTGTTTTACAATGTTGATTTAGTCAATCTTTGAGCATGGAGATTCTTTTCATCTTCTGATGTCTTCTTCAATTTCTCTCTTAAGTGGTTTAGTTTCCATTGAAAAGGTCTTTGTTTTCCTTCATTAAATTTATTACTAGGTATTTTTTTTTGAGGCTATTGTCTTTCCTGGTATCTTTCTCAGTCTGTTCATATGGGAAGGATAATGACTTCTGTACATTTTGTATCATATTACTTTGCCAAAGGAGTTTATGATTTCTAAGAGTTCTTAGGATCTTTTACATAGAGGATCATATCACCTGCAAATAGGGATAGTTTGACTTCTTCCTTCCCTATTTCAATTCCTTTTATTTCTTGCTCTTGTCTTATTGCTCTGGCTAGGAATTAAATATTGTTCTTACCCTAATGGCAAATTAGCATGAACTACAGATACTCTACTCCCAGATCAGTCTAAAAAACCCATATATCGAAACATTATAGAGTCTAGTAAATAATCATGAAACCCTAAGAAAGTCCCAGAGAAGCTGAAGGCTGTTTCACACTCATGTTCCATGGCTTGGTGATAGCTGCAGTCAGGGAAGGAGGGGAAGCCATCATGTTTGTGGTATGTTACACCTGAAGGAATGTAGGTCAGCAAACAATAGAGATACCTGCACACATGTGTTCATTACAGCACTATTCATATTAGCCAAGTTACAGAATCAGCCTAAGTGCCCATCAAAAATGAATGGATAAAGAAAATGTGGTAAATATACACACAACAGTGTATTATTCACCCATAAAGAAGAATAAAATGGCTGATCACATGGCTCAATTCCGTAGTGCTAGCTAATCAGGAGGTGGAGATTCAGAATATTGTAGCAGATCACCTGCTAGTTGAGAGGTGCTATGTTCAACCCCCAGTACTGAAAAAGATAGAAGAAGATATGTCATTTGTAGGAAAATGGATGGAACAGATATCATCATGTAAAATGAAATAAGGCACATATAGAAAGACAAATATTGCATGTTCTCTCATATGCAGAATCTCATTCTAAGAAAAAGGATGTGAACATAAAATGGGGACTATTTGGAGGGAACTGGCAGTGGTAAAGGGGGCGGATAATATGATCTAAGTACATTGTATGCATTTATGGAAGGTCATAATGAAATCCATTTTTTAAAAAATTGTAAGAAAGTTAAAAGGGGGTTGGGAAATAGCAGAGCAGAAGAAGTAAAATAGGGGATGAATATTATCAAAGTACCTTATATGTATATATGGAAATATCACAATGAAACCCCTCACCTGTATAATTAGTATATGCTAATAAAGTAATTTTTTAAAATCTCCTATTTTTGGACTATGACTGCCTGGTTACTCACTGGAAAAAAGTGCCAATAGTTCAGGTCACAGGTGTAGTTGTCAGCAAAGGTAAAAAATTAAGGCAATGAATAAACTCTGGTGGGGTTAAGATTTGTATTAAATATCTGTAGAATATGGTAACTCTTCCTCTTCCTCCGTTATCAATCCCCATGCTAGACTATGATTTACAGTAAATCTTCATGATTCTTCTTCCTGGGGGAAGGCAAGTGAAAGATGCAGTTCAAACCTGAATGACTGTTTGATGAGGGGGCTATGAGACAGTAGTGATTAACTGGGGATCTCTGGGATTTGGATATTTCCACCCTTGAGCATATCCTCTCACCCCTTCTCAGTCTTATCCTGGCTACACAGACTAGATCTGGCCATGTCTTTTCCTTATGTACATTATCAGAAGGAAGAGCTGATAACATTGGCTCAAAATAATATATTTGAAAGCATATATACTTAGAAAACAAATGATTATAGTTATTATCTGAACTGAGATATTATTAACTGTTGAATGAAGATTTTAAAAATAAGCACAATGAACTTAAGGAAATAAATAAGCTTTATGAAACAAGAACTATAGTTATAAAAGTGGAAATATTAGGCTTAAATATAATAAAGAAGTAATATAGATTATATATAGTTAATGGAAAAGATACAACTGAAGAACTTTGGAAAATCCTTTTGGAAGTTGGGAAGTAGAAAAATAAGATATATAATAAAAGTTAAGAGATACAGATGATAAAAAGAAGTAAAAATGCACAAAAAGTGGTGTTCCAGGCTGGGACATGGCTTAAGAGGTAGAGTGCCTGCCTAGCAATACAAGGCCCTGAGTTCAAAACCTCAGTATTTTCATAAAGTGGTGCCACAGAAGAGAAATATAAAAAACTGGGAACATGATATTTGAAGAAATTATGGAAATAAATGTCTTAAGAACTAAAGAACGTTAAAAAAAGGCCTTCAATTAAAAAGGGCCTTACAGTACAAAACAGGAAGGAAAACATGCCTTAAGCAAATTGTGAGGGAAATTTAAGAATATCATGTCAAAGAGATAGAACATACTATACACAGAGGAGTTAGAATTGAATTGACAACAGATTTTTTATTAGCAACAATGAGTGCAAGCAATATATGAGACTGGTTGTAGGAAAAGACAACAACAACAAAACAGCTAATAGTTGTGCACCACTAACATCCAGGAGAATTATCAGGCAATTTCAGTGCCTGAAGGCATATACTCAGCCAGTTTATGTGGAAATAGTTTCAGAAGCATAATATCTCTGTTACCTTTGTTCATGAAGAAGATAGTGAGTGGAAGAAATTTCCACAGAGGTAGTCCTGTAGTCACTACCTGTCTTCTGCAGCAGTTCCTGAAACAGACTTCACTTTTATAAGAATCATAATCATAGCATTCATGGATCAAAGGGAAATGTCTTATAGATACCACACAGATAAATTTAAGAAATGGATAAGGAAAATGAATGCGATCATGGGTGTTAATAAGTTGGCAATAGTGACCAGAAAAATAAAAATAGAATGCATGACTTTCCCATCAGCAAAATAAAATCTTATCTAGCCAACAGGGGTCAGGAAAGGACTCGATCTCAGTTTCCCAAGTATCTAGGATTACAGAAGTGTAAGCCATTGGAACTGAGGTGATACAATTATTTTGAAATATATACAGAAGAAAAACTTACAGAAAGGCTGGCCACAAACATGAGCTTCACATGTATTCTCTCATATGTGTAATCTAGGAGGGATAAAAGGACATGAAAGTAAAAGGGGGGCCACTAGGGATGGATAAGGGAAAGGGGGAGAGGTGGAGGATAAGAAAGAGTAATGGGGGGGGATTATATGATCAAAGTACCTTATATGCATGTATGAAAATGTCATAATGAAACCCTTTATTTTGTACAGTTAATGTATACTAATAAAATATGTTAAGACTTTTAAAAAGGCTGGCCAAAAAGAAAAAGGTGCAATATCTAAAATATAAACAAAAAAGGAGAATAAACCCTGTGGTACATAAATACGATAATATGAAAAATTAAGTTTTTAGGTAAATTATAGAAAAATAGAAATGACAAATTTGTGTTGAATGTCATGGAAATCTTGCATAAGTAATACCATTAAAATAACTGAAATGATAGCCACTGACCTGAACCACACCCCCCAAAAAGACCTAGTTTGGTTTTATAGTTTATCAAACTTTTGATAAACAATAGTCACAGGAAAAGTTTAATATTTATGTATAGTAGCCACATAATACACCCACACACATGCACACAGACAGACAGACAGACAGACAGACACACACACACACACACACACACACACACACACACACACACACACACAGGATTGAACCCAAGGCCTCATCTATGCTAAATACATAATCCATGACTGGGCTACACCCCAGCCCTGTCATCAAAAGAGGACTATCAAAAACCTACTGTAAATACTATACTTAGTGAGTAAACGTTAGAAATATTTCCAATAAGACAGTAGTTTCTGGCCACTGCTATGAGACTTAAGAAAGGCTTAAGTGTATAAAGCATGGAAGAGAAGAAATAAAAGTGATGGTATTTGTAGATGAAATAACCATCTATGAAGAAAAATCATTTGAATCATCAGGCAAGTCTTGCTCTGTTGGGGACCAGGCATGAATCCTGGGCTGGGAAATAATAGAGCTTGCAGAGCCTCTCCATAGTAGGAGCTTTCACAGCCTCTCCTACCATATTTTTCCCAGTACCTGGTGTCTTGACCCTTTGTTCCCGCATCTCCTTGAAGAATACAACCTGCTGTGTCCGCACACCAGCCCCCTGATGCAAAACTAGATAAAGTACCAGAACTGTTAGGAGACTCCCTGATGCCACATTAATCAATACCTTAGATAAGGTGTCCTGTGTGCCTTGATGATTCCAGAACTGATGTGTAGTAATTAAGCATCATTAGCTTTAGGAAAATTAGCCCACCAGACCTCATTCATTTTACCTTGCATCAAGAATTGTTCCCACCAGGAACGTATAGTCCTCGCATCCCCAGCTTTCTGTTTTATGTCAGTATGTCTATACATCTGTGTGTGTCTTTATTTCTCATTCCCCGCTGCTCCTAGTCAGGTTCACGCAGGTTGTGGGCATTGCCCCTAAAGAGTTTAGCTAATGTCTGCATTGAATTCTATAAATTCATAACAATCTCATTAAAATTCCAGGTAGATTTTTGAAGAAATTATAATATCTGTGTAAAACAATATTTCATCATTAGCTAATTTATCATTTAAAACAAAAGGACATGGAGTGTGCTTGTCCTATAAAGATATGCTACAAAGCTAAAGTAATAAAAATACAAGCACATATAAATCAACAGAATAACAAAGGAAGCTTAAAATACATATATAGGAACCTGAGATATGATAAAGTTGGCACCAAAGGCAAAAAATAAAGGGAAGAAGTTAACAGATTTGATGGAAAAATGGCTCATAAATGGAAACCAACGAACTTGGATACTTGTTTTGTACCATATAATGTTGGACTCCATATTGATTAAAGACCTAAATATAAATGGTAAAACAACAAAACTAATAGAAAAAATTAGAATATTGTCTTTGTGATATAAAGACAAGAAAAATTAAAAGTCAACAAGTACATACTATAAAGTAAAAGATTTATGTATTTACTTCAGTGCAAGAGTCAGGATTTCTGCTCAAAGACTGGGACAAAAGAAAAAAGTTGAGTTATATGTCAGAATGCAAAAAGTATTCGCATTCCCAAGGTCTAAAATCAACAAATGATTGGCATTTAAAACTCATAAAGGACTCATGCAAATAAATGTCTAGTTAAAAGATAGGGACTAGTGTAAATAAACAGGGTAGAATATAAGAAGAAACACCCAAACTCATGTGTTACCTCAGAAATATAATTTAAAACTAAAATCACCAGTACACTCAGAAAAATGAACAAAAATTTACAAAGCAAGAAAATATCAAGTGTTGACAAGGATGACAAGTAATGACAATTCTTATGCACATCTGAAGGAATTTCCCATTGGTACAGTAATTTTAACAAATATTCTAGAAGTATTCAATGAAACTAAATAAATATTCAGATAGTGGACAAGTATTATCAGAAGTTTTTGCAGTGACTTGTTAAGGTATATAAACAATGAATCCATCATGGCCTTGTTTATAGTACTGAGTAAATATTGAGTAAAATGTAGTTGTTTAAGAAACAGCAAAATGGTAATGGCAATGTATAGTAGAGAAGAGAAGAAACAAACTAGACACACAAAACCAATATGACTGAATCATCAAAAACACAATTTAAGAGGAAAAGCTATAAATGAAATAAGAAATTTAAAGTACAATCCCTCAACTATTAATACACATTATATAGACAAAAATAACAACATGTATTTATAAGCATGCACACACACATATATATAAATGTATATTAAACACATTAGGCTGAGTGCTTATAAAATAAATGCATACATACATAATAGAGAAATAGGACTGCTGAAAATGAACTAATAAAATAAGGCTTTCTGCAAAGACTAAACGATAATGTACTGTCACTGAAGAATATGATTAACTCTCTACACCTGAGTTTAAAAAGAAACAGAATGTGCTACTTCCAAACAAGTAGATTTAAAAAAATAAATAGTAAAACTTGATCCAATAAAAAGGAAAGGAGGAAAAACCTAGAAAACTGATAGTGCAATATGAGAACAATAAACTCCAATATATTAATATATATATATAATCTCTGTTTGTATTTTGTTTTCTTGCAGTGCCAGGGATTGAACCCAGGGCCACTGAGCTATACCTCCAGTACTCAAATGTATTAATAATCATGATAAAAGGCAAACAGTGCATCTATTAAAAGATAA
Organism: Castor canadensis; assembly: GCF_047511655.1. Classification (NCBI taxonomy): domain Eukaryota; kingdom Metazoa; phylum Chordata; class Mammalia; order Rodentia; family Castoridae; genus Castor; species Castor canadensis. The sequence continues at coordinate 78,201,442 of NC_133391.1, read as the reverse complement.
AATTATCACAATGAATTTAAAAATGTCATACAGCTACATGATCTTTACAAGAGACAAAACTAAAACTTAAGGACCCCTGTGTATCAACAACTAGAGTTAACAAACTACTAAAAACTTACACAGTTAAAACACCTCATGTTATTATTACTTTGCAGTTCAATAGGTCAGAAATCTGACACAAGTCTCACAGGAGTATATTCAAGGTAAGTGAAGGATACATTCCTTTTTGGAAGTTTTAGGGGAGAATCTGTTTTCTTGCCCCTTTCTACTTCTAGAAGCCCCTTCCTCCATCTTCAAAGCCAGGAGTGTTGCATCTCTCCACACCTTCATTCCAAATTTACATTTTCCCCTCCTCTGCCTCTCTCTTTCAATTTTAATGATGCTTGGAATTACAATGGGTCCAATAATCTAGGGAAAATCTCCCTATTTTCAGAACACATGATTAACACTTTAATTCCATCTGCAGCCTTAATTCCCTTTGTCCTGTTGCATAACATATTCACAGGGTCCAGGGACTAAGATGTAGACATCTTTAGGGCCATTATTCAGCCTAACACACACAAGAAAGATAAAAATTAAAGGCACAGAAAACACACTTGCAGGGTGCTCTATATGACTATCAATTATTATAATATCAATATCAGAAAACCTGTATGTTATCAGAAAAAATTGTTCTGTGGCAAAATGAATTAAACAAAACAATGAAATAGAATGTATGTAGTATATTCTCAATATATATAAGGCATACAGATTTTAAAATCAAATTTGGAAAATACATAATCATATGTGTGATTTCTGTAGTTGGTAGATCAACCAAATAGAAAGTATCTTGGAAATACAAATTTTGAATTAGAATAATTCAAGGAATGGACTTGATTTAAAAACATACATTGAACTTTATGCCCCACAGTTTAAAGATATAGCTGAGATTAATGGTTCAAAAGAAAATTAAGAACATGTTTATGAGAATGACTATCCTAGAAAAACCAATTGGAGAAAAATGGTAAAATTGAATAAACTTATTTTCATAAATATAACTGAATCAGTAATTAACTATGTATCATGCATATTTCCAGTTAGAAGACTGTGCTCAGAATATTTTTCATATAAATTCTATTAAAATAACAAATGTTAGCAAGGATGTGGAGAAGAAACTTATACTGTTGATGGGAATGTAAATTAGTACAGCCATTATGCAAAAAAAATGTAGGTTCTTTAAAAAAACTAAAAATTAAACTTCTATATGATCCAGTTACCCCACTTATGGGTCTATATCCAAAGGAAATGATATCAGTATATAAAACAGATATTTGCTTGCCCATGTTTAATCTTGCACTATTTATAATAGCTATAGTATGTAATCAACATTGACGCATCTGAATGGATGAATGGATGAAGTGTATATACAGACAAAGAAATATAAAAACGATATTTCATCACTTTCAGTAAAATGAATACAAGTGGAGGAGATTAAGTGATGTAAGTCACATGCAGAAAGACAAATTCCGCATGTTTTCTCTCATGTGTGAATGTTAAATAAGGAGTGTACTGGAATGTGTATTAGTGATTATTAGAGACTAGGAAAGATGGAGAGTTGGGGGAGAGTTGGAGGTTAGACAACAGCTATTCAAACAGAGTTACTGAGTTCTAGTGTTCTATAAAACAGTAGGGAGACTACAGTTTCACAGTAACATATATTTATGAATAACTAGAATAGAGAAGCTAGTAGGCTCCAAACACAAGCTGAGGAGACTGAAATGTCAATTACCCTGATTTAATCAGTACTTAGTGTATGTACTAACACATCATACTGTACTCCATAAGTATGTTCAATTATGTGTCAAAAAATCATTACAAACTGTATGTATTGAATTATCACCTTGTACTCCATAAAATTGTGCCACTAAAATTAATAACTTTAAAATAAAATATATTAAAAGATACATTCTCCCATTTTCTAAATGTTATCAATTCAATTTAAAGTACACACTAAGTGAACTTGCTCACATTTCAATAATTCCAATGAACACTCAGGGATTACTAGATATGAGAAAGAAGTCTTATCAAAGACTAATTAGTTTTTAAATTTCACATGTAGGTTTATGAAATAATTGGACATTTTCTTCCAAAGGGCCAACACAGAAACACACATAATAAATCTAGCAGTCCATCAATAATCCACTGAATTCACAGTAAACTGTATAAATACATTGATGCCTATTAAATTGTCAAACAGAATGTACATCACTTTACAAGTCACTCAAGTCTGGGTTTTAAGAATCATTACTTGTAAAACATGTCATAGCCTTCATTTGTAGGACTCTGAGCTATAGATAAATGCAATATGCTTCTGGCACAAAATGTTGTATGAACTCAATGATCTCTATTTGCCACAAGTTGTAGATTTGACTTACCTAACTTTGCATGAATAGGAAAGGAATTGGAAAAATTATTCTTGAAAATAATGTCCACAAATATACACATTATTTCTCTAAAGAGTCACTACACATGTGGAGAGTCTCCAAAATTAACTTCCCTGAATTTACTATTCAGAGAGAAAATATTTTAAATTAACAATTAATAATTAAAGAAAGACGTTTTCTTCTAAAATATTCAACTTTGAACTCAGCAAGGTACAACTAAGATTGACTTTTTTTTTTTGGAATGCTGGGGTTAGAACCCAGGGCTTCACAGTTGCTAGGCACTCTACCACTTGAGCCATTCCACCAGCCCTTTTCTGTGTTGCATTTCTTCAAGATAGCATCTCATGAAATATTGCCTGGGCTGGCTTCCAAGTGTGTCCTCCTGATCTCTGCTTCCTGAGTAGCTAGGATTACAGGTATGAGCTACTGGTGTCTGACCTTGACTGAGTTTTGATTGAAAACTTTGTACTCCAATAAATCCTGTAAAAACACATTTCTTCTAGTATGTATACAAATTGAAGTTTCTCTTTCATGTATCATATAGTTAACATGTTCCTTTTTTTTAACCTCAAAGGTATTTCTGGATCACCTCCTGTCTGTGATATTGTAGATTTACAGTTTAGATTATCTTGCTTTTAACATTTTAATTTTCTTTTCATATATGGTTACATTCATGGTGAATCGCCAGTTGCATATTTTTTTCTGTGCTCAGGCACCTGACCTTATTTTATGTTGAAAGTGGAAAAATTAAAGTCAAGAGTATCAAGAAAATTGGGAGAGGCAGCCAGAACCCAAGAGAATGAAAAGTCAAGGGAAAAATCGTTTACTCTACATAGGCAAACTATGTTAACAGATGATTACATTCGGTAAAACCATTTTCTGTACCAGAAGTTCAGCAAATACACCTTCTTAAAAGTTTTCTGTTAAAATCCTGAACTAGACTCTGGATAATTTTTTCCGAATGTCCCTGCCTGTCCAACTCTAAGAAATATCTTAAATATAATGGGGTATCACAAGAGAGATGATACTACTCAGAAGTCAATAGGCAAGGCAAAATTTACTTCTGCAGAAGGGTGCACCACACCAGAAAGTCTGGGAGGTACGCACACTGGGGAGGAAGTCCGCAGGGGTTTTACCAGACGCCATGCTATCCCTATCCTGCCCCTGGGCTGCAGGTTTTGGGCTCACAATCTGTGCGGTTGGCTAATTGGAAAGGGGCCAGTTTAGGAGGAGGCTTTGGGAACAAAGAAGTTTAAAGTTCAGAGAAGCAATAACTGTTTTTGGTTATCAGCTCTGGAACCAGGGCATCTAGCAGAATTCTTGCCCCTCTGAGGATAATAACCCTTTGTTCTTAACAGACACTTTTATCACATTAAGCAGTCCATGAAGCGAGCATACGGGAAGGCAGTTTCTGTGAACTAACATTTGTAACAGCAATGATTCCAGACTAAATCCTTTAACAGAAAAGACCCAACCTAACGATTCTCACACAACCTACTCAGATTTACTATCTTTCTTCTTTCCTGCCTTTGCCAGTATGAAAGTGAAAACACCAGTTCCTAACATCTGATGTTTTTAGTTTGGTGCACTTTGGTGCTCATTATCGCAGGAAAATTCCCATGTAATAATACTTCCACTATAAAAGTCAAAATACACTTTTAGCTTTAACTAGCACACCAAACCATGTATATGGTAACAAACCCTATCTGCAAAGTAAGGTATAGAAGTAAATTAACTGTACTGATTTTCCTAACAGTATTTTAATCGTATTCACAAAAAGTGCTTGAATTTACACTTGTCTTGTCGTAAGCAAGAAAGGTTCTATTTCCAAAGGTATGTATTTTTAAAAAAAATCGTTATGCCACTTGAAGCTTAGTATTACTCACGAGGCCTCTTTCCCCTTTCTTGATGGAGATAAACCCTGCGTCCTCATTCATGGTGTGCAAGCGCCCTACCACTAAGCTACATCCCCAGCCCTACGTTTCTCCCTTGTTTTCAACCCTCATCAAAGCGCTGTGGTTCCAGCAAGTGAAAATTATTCACATCAGCTGAAGAGAGTGAGCTGGAAAAGCCTCGCAGCGATCCTACCTTAATAAGCTTAAAAATAAAGTCTTCACAGTTGAGTTTGCTTATAAAAAAACAACGCCTCCCCTTACGGAAGACGAAAGCCGAGCGTGTTTCTAAAACAGCTTCTATAACCGCAATTTATCTCAGCCTTTCGTGGTATACCTTCAAAAGTTTCAGTTAGTTCAATAAAGAGCAGCTAAACTCGGAAGTCTGCTGAATGCTGCTGGGTCAGTAAGGTCTGTAAATAGCCGAACAATTTCCGAAATACGCTCTCAAGCGGAGACAATCGGAAGTACTAGTGGCGAGCTCTTCCGGTACCGTCAGTAAAATCTGTCCTACCAGGAGGAAGCGGAAGTGAAACTGGTAGATCGCTGAGGATTCTGGAGTTTCCCTTTCCAGGACTGGCTTTCCGGCTTCAGGTTACGCGAGTTAGGAGGTAGGACAGAGTTGTGTGTGGCTCGCACGAATGAGTACATTGACTTGTGCGAACGAGAGTGGCGGCCAGTCTTCTCAATTGCCATTAGTTGCTGAAAGCCTGGGAATGGGAATAAAGACTTTTATGAATTTAGTACATGCTAGCACTTTATTTCTGCCATGTGTTTGAAGAGAACCAGAAGTTTCATTAAAGAAAGGGCGGGGGGAGAAAGAAAATGGATATAGTAAGAATTCTGTGTTCAGAGAAATGTACTATACTGTGCATGCTATTAATTCTGCCTGAATTGCTGTTTTCCCATCTTTGCCTGTCTATCCTTAAAACTTATGGAGAAGTCTTTCCTAACCAATCTACATAAAAATATGTCTTCATAGTTGCAGTCACAGCCACTATATCATTTATTTGTAGTACTTAGCCAAATTGCAATCTTCATCAATTTATGGAATTTTTTTGGGGGGGCAGTACTGGGGTTTGAACTCAGAGCTTCAAGTTTCCCACTTGTTAGGCAGGTACTCTTACCACTTGAGCTAGGCCTCCATCTCTTTTTACTCTGGTTACTTTTTGGAGATAAAATCTTGCTTTTTTTTGTTCAGGCCTGCCTGGATCCTCATCCTCCTATTTTAGGCTTCCCACTGAGATCCTACTTCCTGCTGTAGCTAGGATGGCACATGTGGCGCTGTGCTCAGCTATTGGTTGAGATGTGGTCTCAGGAACTGTTTGCCTAGATCTCAGACTCCTAAGTAGCTAGGATTAACATGGAATTATTTGATTAAAGTCTTCCCCATCAGACTCAGCTCTCTAAAGGTAAGGATAGTGTTTGGTTTTGCTTCTAATTTGTATTCCCCAGAGACTATCTCAGTTCATGGTATGGAGTAGGCTCTGGATACTTTTGTATCCAAAATATTAGCAAATACTGAAGTTTTGACAGGGAGTTCAGAAATCAAGTACTATAGATTACTGTGAAACCTAAACAGGGCTGAAAATGAACTTGGAAATAATTCGGAAGTAGGAAAATGATATTCTTTAGAGTTAGTTATCTGTAGACTAATATTCTATAAGTAGAATATTATTATCTTTTATCAGTTAATATCTAAGTTTGAGACTGGACTATGGGGATAAGAATTCAGAGGGGCTGGAGATAGAGTAGTTGCTTAGTCCTGGGTTTGATCCCAGCACTGAGGAGAGAGGTAAGGGGAGGTGGGAGGGAGGGAGGGGGAGAGAGAGAAATTTACCATTGCTTGGGTAAGTGACCTACTACTTTATTGGAGGAAATAAACATGAATCTCATTTCAGATTTAGTCATTCAACAAGTCTTTACAAGAAACCACTATGTTTCACGGAACATCATAATCTCATGGTACATACAATATCCTGGGAAAGACAGTGGTATATACATATACACCATTTTAGTGAGGTCTGGGAAGATCTTTTAAAAATTGTCAAACTAGAATTTAAGGGAGAGCAAGGGTTAACCAACATGGGGAAACAGAGAGCATCACATGAAAAAAATCTCTAGATGTTTTTAGTTTCCAAGGAACTTGGAATGTTTGGAGATTAAATAGAAGACTATTGTAGCCAGAAGTAATTTACTAAGGAGAGAAGTTGCTAAAAACTGAATCTACAAAAATAAACATGGGAACTAGCATATCAGATCCTTTAGTCCATACTGAGAACTTTGAATTTCCTTTTTAAAGTTGTGAAAATTCATGGCAGGATTTCAAAAGGGAGTGGCAATATTTTAAAAGTTTTACAAGGTTGCTCCTACTGCTCTGTGGAGAATTGGCTGAGGAGAGAGTATGAGAGGATGTGAAAAAGGCAAGAGATACTAAGATTCCAGTGAGCAAAATTGAAAACATCCTGGGTGAGGGTATTGTGAATAGCTGCAAATAGAAATGGGATAGTTTGTTGTAATAATTTGGAGATAAAATACACCAAACTTGATGATGAATTGGATATGGTGTTGAGAGAGATAAAGTGTCAAAGATACTTCTGCTTATAGTCTTCAGAAGCCTAAAGATTTTCCTTTTTAGACTTTTGAAGAGAAATTCTTCCATTCTCCCCATCCACACAGTGACAAATCATATGAAGCTTATGATAGTCCAGTATGGATGGTGCATATTGGTTCTTGAAAGATTCTGCCATAGATGGGCTCTTTAAGAACTCAACTCATAACATTTTCTTGAAAAACCATTCCATTGTATATAGCACAAAAGTGGGAAAATTCTGAGACTTGGTAGTGTATGTACAAGATGAATAATATCCAAGATAAACTTTGTAACTCTTTGTAAAATAATTAGACAGATTAGAGAATGGTCACCAAACCAGGTGGCCAGGAGACCAATATTTTTAAAATGTTTAAGTATGTCTTCCTATGACTTTCATCCTTTTGTATTCTAAGGATTTGTTTTCCATTTTTCAGTGAAAAAATGAATTTTGGAGAAAATAGGTATTTCATTAAGATAAAGAATTCATTGTACATTTTATAAGTGAAGAATCTTAGGGTCAGAGAAGTTAAGTCCTTGTCATTATGGCACAGCTAGTAGCAATTGCTATACAGAGTCCATGAATGAGAAGGTAGAATGAAGAGTGTGTTCAGTTAGAGGAGAAAAAAGTTTGAGAAACTTTAGTATGTAAAGGAAAGATAAGGAGTCCTGAAAGGAATTGAAAAAGTACTGAGTAGAGAAAAACCTAGAAGAGTGTGCTGTCTTAGGAAGCAGAAAAGAATATTTCAAAAAGGAGGGAATTATAAACTATGTTTAATATTGCTAAAACTTCAAATGAAATGAAGAATGAAAAGTACCCACTCAATTTGGCAATATGGACATTGACCAGAACACTTTTAGTGTTAAATTGTAAAAAAGGAGGAGATAAAGGGTGGCAGAATGGCTCAACTGATAGAGCTCCTGCCTAAGAAGTGTGAGGCTCTGAGTTCAAACCCCAGTACTGCCAAAAAATATGAGAAGATAAAGAATTAAAGGAGTATTATCAGTGTGTGTATAAAATCTTTTCAAGAATCTTGAATATATAGAACATTCATAGAAAAAGGGTGGTAACTGAAAGGCAATTTGAGCCTTTTAAACATGGAAAAAATCCAATAATTCATTGAAAAGGGAGTAAGGATATGAAGGAATGAAAAAAAGTCCTACTTGACAAGGGTGAAAACTGTAAGTGAAATTCTCATAATTTATAAAATGCTTAAGGTTTTAGATATCAACATAAATAAGAATGTGCTGTACTTTCTAGTGAGTTAAAGTGGGAGATGATAAGTTTAGTGTTGGAGTCATTTAAACTTACTAAACTTTAAACTCTGTAAGAGTAAACAGGAATATGTAGATAAGTTCTTGGTTTCATAGTATTACTACTAATCCTATGATAGTTCAGGCACTGAGCTAAGCATTTCATAATCACTGTTTATTTAATTACCACAACTTCATGACGTATGTAATGTAATTACATCCAACATTCTTTCAGATGAATAAATTGAAGTTTGGAGAGAGTAAGTAATTTTCTTAATATAACATATATGAAGAACTGGGACTTGAATATGAGTGATCCTGACATAAAAAGCCTATTCTTTTAAGTCACCGTTTAAAAATGCTTCCTAAATCTAATGTTAACAAAATCATTCACTCACTAATGCACATACTCAAGTTGAAGGACTCTATTTTAAGTTGAGTACTAGATTGTGAGCCAAATTCAAGTTGGGAAAAAGGACATCCCTAGTCTTCCAGTTGCCACTTTTCCATACTTCATGCAGAGCTCTGTGCTGTTGATTAACTGATGGACTGCACCCCACATAAGCCATGATGTGCCCCTCTTCCAAGGGAAAAATGTATTCCCTATAAAAGCAGAAATGCTTCATCTGCAATAGAAAATAATTTCACAGGTTTGAATTTTAGTTGGTCATAAAATTCAACTTAGTTCAAGCCTCACTTCCTCTGAGACTCTTTCCTAACACTTCCTTTCTGTCCTTACTTAAATATCCCCTTTTTAATATCTCATAGTGTGTGCATAAATCACCAAGTAGCATAATTGTTGCATTACCTGTGTCACCCTTCTGGGCCTGAGTTGTAGGCACTAGACTTACATTCCCCAGTGCCTTTTGCAGTACATGAATATAATCTATGTGTAACAAATACCCACTGAAGAAATAATAAATTCAATCAATGTATGGCAAAATGGTTGGTCTGACTTAAATGAAGAAATCCAATTCAAGTTACTGTCAAAGCAAATTGCACATCTGATTTTGTGCCAGCAATCATTTTGATCACATAAATCAACCAAAAATCAGAGAAATGATTAAAACTATCAGGAGGTAAGAATTCTGCCACAAGTTATATGAATAGATTTTGACAGTTTCTTCAGGAAAGTGCTGTACAGTCCAGGTGTTTAGTTCTGATTCCTGGTGGTGCTTCAGGTTAAAACCTAAAACTTCAATTTAGAAAAAGCAGAATCTAGCCCCACACAGAAGGTGGAGGCAGAGGCATTGAGAGTTGGAGACCAGCGTAGGCAATGTTGGAGAGACCATATCTCAGAAACAAAGTAAGTCAAAGGGGCCAAGGGTGTGGCTCAAGAGGTAGAGAGCTTGCTTAGCATGCGTGAAGCCCTAGTTCAATCTCCAACACAGAAAAAAGAAAATAAAAAATATGAATTGGAAAACATCAGTGAGCTTAGGCTCTTCAGCATTTTTCAAAAGACTAGCCATAGGTCGATGTTACTCTTCTTAATAGCACTTCTGAGGACTTCCTTTATGAAAGACAATGCATTACAATGATACACAGGAAATTGCATAACAGAAAATCTGGCAGAAAAGGAAAGTGGCAGGTTTTCATTTTCTTCCAAGATGTAGAACAGGCTGTCCAGGAAAAGGAAAGCATTTTTTTCTTGATGGGATGGGGTTTGATCTCAGGGTTTTGTGCTTCCAAAACAGGCTTGATCCACACCTATAGTCTATTTTGCCCTGATATTTTGGAGATAGGGTGTTGGGAACTTTCTGCCTGGGATGGCCTCAAGCCTCCTAATCTCAGCTTCTCAAGTAGCTAGGATCATAGATAGGCATGAGCCACAGAGGCCTGACTGAAAGCTTCTGTTTACAATGAGAGTTTCTGTACATTTGGTGCCAGTATCAGAAAGGGAAGTGTCTGCACAGGGTGGGAAAACAGAGGAGCAGGGTAGTTTCCAAAGAGAACAAAGAATATTTCAGATCAAAGAGCCATTTCTCCCAAATAAAAAACTGGACCTAAGAACCTCTGCACTTCCAAGTGTTACCTGTAAATTTCTTTTTTGTTTTCCAAGAAAAATCAGTGAGTCTAATGTAACTGTTCCTCCTGTGAAAAATTCTTCTATTACCAGTGTGCACCAGGGATGTACATGGAGTTTAAGTGATTTCCCACCATTAGAATCTGCACATTTCAACTTCCCTTTTCACAATAATGTGTCGTGCTATAGTGAGGGTAAGTAACTCATCTATTCATGGGAAAATCGCTGGGTGAAGAACAACCCTAGGTAAGTTTAATATTCACAGAAAGAAACTATAGGTATCATCACTAGCCTGAGACCTTCCAGGTCAAAATTGTGACAATGAATAACAATCCTTGAAGTGAATTTCCCTTGGCACTTACTTATCAAAAGTTTTTGAGAAAATTTAGTCTCAGTGAATAATTAAATGAGTTCTCCAGGCTCTCTGAATTGCCCAACTTTTGGGGCTCACAGAGGAAACATTTTAAGTACCTCTAATATCTTCACTATAAACACCTACTGCAAGAAAATTACTCAGTCATGTCAGTACAATTGACAACAGAAATGGTTTCAAAATATTTTTCTTCATGCAACGGATGTTGGGTGACAATCTTACTGCATTACAGTTTCAAGAAATTGACTATGTATGCCTACCTGCCTCATCCTGGAACGTCCAGAAACAAACTTCTCTTTTTATGGATCATAATATCAGCACTCGGGGATAAAAAGAAAATGCTTTGATCCTTTAAGAATTTTCTTTCCAGTTGGCAGGGTGGTGTGTAGTCCTAACTACTTTGGAAGTGGAGATAGGGAGGATCCTGGTTAGAGGCCAGCCTGGGCAAAAAGGTGGCTAGACCTCATCTAAACCAATAAAAAGCTGGGTGTCGTGCCAGGCACCTGTCATCTCAGCTACAATAAGAAGCATAAACAGGAGATTGTCCAGGCTTGCCTAGGCCTAAACACCAGACCCTATCTCAAAAATAAATAAAAAAGGGATAGGGTTGTGGCTCAAGTGTTAGAAAGCCTGCCCAGTAAACACAAGGCTCTGAGTTCAAGGCCCAGTACTACCAATTTCTTTCTTCCCATTGAATATTTAAAATATTCCATATTCTTTCAACCAAATTCAGGGTAGAGAAAGGAGAACTACCTGCAATGCTATTTTATCTCAAATGAAATTGGGTTCTTAGAAGCTCATACTCAGACAGTAAATAGAGAGACCTATCATTGGCATTTTTGCTTTGGATTCTGGGTAAAAGTTAGAGGAAAATATCACCTCTTGAGGTGATAGTATAGTTATAATTTTATGACTCTAACTTCAGTAGTGTTTTTCCTGAAGCATAGGTTATTGTTTACCTGTAGCAACACATTTTGGTGGCATTGAAATTTTTGTCTTTTTATCAGTCTCACAAATGTCTGTTTAGAAACTAGTAGCCTATTTCTCCATTATTATTAATCAGAAAAGCTCATGCCTAATCTTTGATCTTCCTTAAAAGTAAGGTTCCTCAAAACTGTGAGTAGCAGATATCCTGAAGCTTGACAAAAATTTCTATCCTTTGCAGGGTGCCAGTGGCTCACGCCTGTAATCCTAGCTACTCAGGAGGCAGAGATCAGGAGGATCACAGTTCGAAGCCAGCCTGAGCAAGCAGTTCTCAAGACCCACCAGAGAAAAGGGTTGGCAGAGTGGCTCAAGGTGTAGGCCCTGAGTTCAAGCCCCAGCAATGAAAAAAAAAAGAATTTCTATCCCTAAAATGATAATTTTTATACCTTTTTGTAGAATGTCAGGCTGTTTATTTTAAGGTCATCTTTCAGTTTTCTTGATATTTCATAAGTAGGACTAGCAAGTTGTGAAGTTTAAACAATACTGATCTCTATCTACTTAATTCAATTATCTATTTACTTGAATTACATAATAATTTTATTTGAAATAAATTTGATGATTGTGATGATATTGATAACAGAAAATCAAATGCACATATAAAACTACAAGGGAAAATAATTGTAAAGTAATACATGATGGTGCATGCCTGTAACCCCACCACTTGAGAGGCCAAAGCAGGAGGATCATAAATTTGATGCCATAGTGAGATTCTGTCTCAAAAAATTTGTAGAAATATGTCTTTCATTATTTAAGTCATAATTCCAATGAATTGCTGTATTGACTATTTTAAAGCTTAATTTGTGTTTGTTAATTTCTACTGTTTTCTTATTCATTAAACATCAGAAATAATTCTTTACAAATTAATATCCCAGTATACTGTTGACAGGATTTGGATATATGCCTGGACAGTGATAATGGAATGGACAAATTTCTCAGTGGAAAGAAATAGGGTTAAAATTAAATAGCAGGTTATCACACATGTCTAGATATGAACTGATCTTTACCAAAGTTGTGGGCTGTTAGTGATTTTTCTCTGTTATACTATAAAGTACTAACCCAAAAACAAAAAGGTCTTCTCTTACTAGATATCACTTTTTCTGTCAGAGATTTGGATGTAAGACATAATAGAGAAATATCTTAGTGGCTTTTCTGAAATACTGAAGACTTAATGACATTTTTAAATAAGGCATATATTGGTAATAAAAAACTGTTCACTAAAACCCAGGAAATGACATATACTGAGGTCAAAGGCTCTGGGAAATATACCATTTAAATGTGAAGGAGAGTCTTCCTCTGATACTCATTCCAGGGAACTAGTTTGAGACCCTATTTTCATATTTCAGATCCAGAAACACAGATGCTTTGTTTTCATAATACCACTTTCCCTTAACTTAAAAATCTTTAATAAAGGTAAACAATGAAAAAATAAAATTCCACTATCTCATTTCCAAAGTTTTAGAGTTTTTGAAGCTGAAAATGTAAAATAATATAGCCATGTCTCCATTTTCACCAAACTACTTCTGTAGTTACCAAGAATGAGAACACTGCCTCAGAATGCATGTATTTAAATATCATACCACCATAAACACAGACTTGGAAAACTTCACAAGTAGTCTACTTATTGCTGTATCCAGTGTATGTACTACTCCATCAAAATGAACATAGAGAACCTGCTTGCTTTGATTCCATGAATCGTAAGGCCCTTCTTTCAAGTTATGCATGAGGGAAACAGATAGCATCACCACTGAACTAAGTAGCATGGTGTTGGTGTTGGTGGTAGTGTTTGATGGCAATGGTAATTCACCTTCAATGTTATACTTGATGCAGAAAGGAGTATGTGATGTTCAAGGTAGTGGCAGTGGAAAGAGACTAGGTCTGGAAGGTCTTTATTCCCTATTGTTACTTAAGGACTCAAATCTCAGACTATTTAGCATGTAAGCAAGACAGGAAAGTGTACACTACCAAGTTTTGATCATAGACTTAAGAGCACTGAGATGCCTCTTTTGTCCTCCACATTCAGACTTCACCTGCTTCTGGACCATCATTTTGTTCAGCTCTACATCTAGACAGGAAAGGTTTCAGATTCCTCACTTAGCATCTTCTTTTCCATTACTTGGCCTCAGTATTCTTTGGCTCTATTTTCTTCCTGTTCTATGGTATGTGTTCAGATAAACACCCAATGTGACAATACATATTATTTTTATTTTCTCAGTTTAAAGCATTTCCTAATAGTTCTTTAGTCCATGTAAGTAGATTATTTATGTTCTACATTTTGTCATCAGGTTTGCAGTTTTCTCCCCACCCCCACCTACTCTTTGTCCTCCCCAAAATTTTGAATCTCTTCTTATTTACTAATTTTCTATATTGTATTTGGTAACTAACAAACTGCCATATTTTCTTTTAAAGTGAAATTTCAATATACACTTAAATCAGGTTAAAATCCATGGCAGTACTAGGTAAGATTTTTTTTACAAGGGCATACAATGGACTAATAGACTACAATTATCTTTAAACAAAAATGGCAATATTCTTGTGCAAGTATCCCTTATAAAATCATTGGTTGTGTATTTGTACTATGGGGAGAGGATAAACAGTCCTTTCATCCCCCCTTTTCTTTTGTGTGGTGCTGGGGATTGAACCTAGAGCCTTACATTCACTCTACTGGTGAGCTATACCCCCAGCCCAATTTCTTCTTTTTTTGAGTCAGGGTTTCATTTTGTAGGCCAGGTTTGCCTTGAACTCATGATTCTCCTGCTTCAGTCTCCCAAAGTGCTGGTATTACAGAAATGAACTACCCCAGTGGCATCATTTCTCATTCTTAAATCATCTTTATTTTGAAATTATGCTTGCTTGAATTACATGAAATGTTTATCTGGCAGGTTATGGAAAATTTATTTGCATCCTCAATAAGTCAAAAGATAGGAGACTGTTACAGAATAAATAGATCATAAAGCCTGGTTTTTAGAAACAAATTTTCTAAGACATTCCTTATAACAGATTAGTAAGAAAGTAAGTGCATTTGGCTGGGCTCAGTGACTCATGCCTGTAATCCCAGTTACTCAGGAAGTAGAGATCCAGAGAATCTCTGTCCAAATCTAGACCTGGAAAAAAAGTTAGCAAAACCCCAATCTCAACCAGCAAGCTGGTCATGGTGGCATACACCTGTAATCCCAGCTACAGAGGAGGTCAGAGATAGAAGGATTATGGTCTAAGGCTGGTCCCAGGCGAAAACACAAGACCCAGGCTGGAGGTGTGACTCACGCAGTAGAGTGCCCACTTTGTAAGCATGAAGCGCTGAGTTCAAACCCCACTCTCACCAAAACTCTCGCGCGCACACACACACACACACACACACACACACACACACACACACAATGACCCTACCTGAAAAATAACTAAAGTAAAAAGTGCTGGGGGCATGACTTAAGTGGTAGAGTGCCTGCCTACCATGTGCAAGGCCTTGAGTTCAACCCTTAGTATTGCCCCCAAAAGTATTATTTGTAAAAGAAATTGAAAAGTAAAATATGAGCTTTTAGAAAATTGCTTAAGTATTATTGTAGACTCCCAATTTCCACTCTAGATAAAGTAATGAATGGTACCAGAACACTCTTCCCACCATAGAATATTTCTTATATATTTCCTACTGTGTCTCAGTAGTAGGCCATTGAAAAACCCCTTTCTTCTGCCGTTTGATAATTGAGTGAGTAAAATTAGTTTGTGGGCCAGTGAAGGGTTAACAATTTCTCTATTGAGAGAGAACTAGTATGAGATAAAATCTATATGGTTTAGCATTGCTTTTGACAAGTAAAACTCACATAAGGCCCTTGACTACTCTTTCTCTTAGTTCTTATAATTTACAGCTTGTGGCTGTCAAAAGAATCGAATTGCCTTTCAGTTCAAAATAGAGGCAATCTATTTGTGATAGGTGCTCAAAGAACTCTTCTTATTTTTAAATGACTGATCTTTAAGATCATAGGACTTAATTGTATTTTCTTTGACATGTTTTGAAAATACATGTTTCGCAGAGAATGGAAAATTATTTGTACAGTATTTTGTTGTACTATATTTAATTGAAAATAATCTTCAAGGCCAGTTGTGGTGGCATGAACCTATAATTCTAGAAACTTGGGAGACTGATACAGGAGGATTTCTTGAGCCCAAAGATTTGAGGCCAGCCTGGGCAACATAGTGAGACACCATCTCAAAAATATCTTCAAAATTATGGAAGTGACCCTAGGATAATATTTCTGATTGAGAAGTATATGAAAAATAAAACCCAAACATAAGAAATCAAATCTACTCTAGTAACATATTTTTCATGTTATAATAGATTTCCTCACTAAAATATAAATGATTATATATAAACATATGAATATTTTATTTTAACTAATAAACATGATAATTCTAATATGATTCTTTATTAAAGGGAATCAAGAAAACAAAAACATGTTAAGGGTGCTCAAGAAGGAATGTGACTTGTCATCAAGGTTTAAGAAAATTAAAGATTTAATGTATCATAGTGGACACAATGCACTCAAGGTTGGAAAACAGCTATAAATATAAAATGTTTGTAATGGTTCTTTCATCTCTGAAAAATGAAAGGTTTCTTCTTATTACTAACTGTATTAATACCACTGAAAATGAAAAAGGGAGGAGCCTGAGGGTTGTGACAACACATGGGTCAACATGGAAGGTTTTTAAAATCTATTGTGTTCTTGAGTACTGTATTGTTGTCTCTAAAATGTCTTAGAAATTAAGTTTTTAGTCTGCAACTTGTAAGAGATGCTAAATTATGTAATTTTTTCATACCACCTATTTGTTTTTGAGACAAGGCTTCGCTGTGTTTCTCAGGATGATCTCAAACTCTTGGGCTCAAGAGATTCTCCTGTCTCAGCCTTCCAAGTATATGGTACTACAGGTGTACATCACTGCACCCAACCTAAAGATCTGTTTTTAAAAGCTTAGGATTGGGTTTTCTTCATCTGGATGAATTGTGTTTAATATTCAATGTCAATGAATTAAAATAATTGGAATCATGATATCAACAGTAAACTAATAATTGTACAAAACAAAAATTATCAACAGGATAGTAATAGGCATTTTTTCTAAATATTAAAAAGTGAACTGGTGCATATTTTATATAATTACAGATCTTAAATGAGAATTCTTAAAATATTAACCATTGATTTTATTAGCATGTATTAATAATACAAAGGGGTTTCATTATTTCCACATTTGTGTAAAATGTATTTTGATCAAATTCACCCCCTTTATTACTCTTTTTATTCTTCTCCCCCCTTTGATTTAATAAGTATTTGTTTCAGTTTCCTGTACATAACAGGAGTAGAAGAACAAGTTAAATGACACTATGAAGAAGCAATCAAACAAATGCAAAGTGTAGGACATCCTACAGGGCAACTAATCTGGTCATTTCAAAATTTCAATGTCATTAAAGATGGGAGACTGTTATAGGTTTAATACCCAAATACAATCATGGAACTTGGTGTAAGTTTTTAATATATTCCTTATAACAAATGGTTAAGAAAATAGTGCTTTGTAAAAGAAATTTAAAACTAAATGTGAATTTTTATCAAAACTGAAAAAAATTGAGAAAAGATAATGAAAGGACAAGTAGTGATCTTTGGTAGGGACTGGATTTTTTAAAATATGAATTGGTGTTAACTTTTCTAGGTGTAATAGTAGCATTATGACTATATGGGATAATGTTCTTATAAATTTTAGATGCTTGTTGAAGTATTTAGCAGCAAGGTATCATAAGGTTTGTATGTTGTTTTCATATGGACTAGCAAAAATGGGATATGTGTGTATAGCAAGATAGATAGATAGTTAGATGCAACGAATTTGGCAGAAAATAAGCTGTTGTCTAGTTTGGATGGGAGATAATTTGCATTTCTTGTACAGGTCTTTCCATTTTTCCTTGTATTTAAAATTTTTTACTATGAGTATTTTTAAATTAGTAGAGTATCCTTAAGCATTTTAGATTTTACAGAAAATTGAGCAAATAATACAGAGAGTTCCCATATACCCACTTTCTCTCACTTGCAGTTTCCCTATTATTAAAATCCTGCATTTGTTTGGTACAATTGTTACAATTGATGAAATAATATTGATACATTATTATTAGTCAAAGTACATAGTTTAAGGCTTACAATGTGATGTTCAGCTATATGGGTTTTGACTAATGGATAATGTCATGAATCTTCTATTGTAGTATCATTATTAAAGTTTAAATGCCCTAAAAACCCAGTGGTTCACCTCCCCAGTCTCCCTGCAACCACTGATCTTAATGTCTCTGTAATATTGCCTTTTCCAGAATACCATGTAGTTGGATTTTTTTTTACTAAGTAATATGTGTTTAAGATTCCTTCATATTTTTCTGTGGCTTGATAGTTCATTTACTTATAACAAATATTTTTTAAAACACAAAAATGTGGAAACTTTAAAAACTAAATGACAAATTGCAACCTCTCATTTGGAACCTGATTTAACACATTTCTCTAAAAAGACATTTTTGAAAGATAATTGGGGAAATTGGACTATATATGGAGTATTTGAAATTATGAAATTGTTCTTAATTTTGTCTGATATGATACTTAAGGTGAAGTTATGTTTTAAAAACAACTTTATCCATTGGAAAGGAAAATAAAAATATTGACATTTACAAGAAGAAATTATCCAGCTGCACTCAGAGATGTTCCTGTGACTTAAACACATCAATGTTCAGAGAAACATGAAGTAGGAGCAGTTCAAGGAACTGTAAGAAGTTCAGTGTCCATGAGACAGTCTCATTTGAATTCTGTGCTTTTCCTAAGTCCCTATACTTTTTGATTGGGTATGATGGTAACCTAACCACCACCAATTTGCACACATGTCCAAACTGAATAAAGCAGGAAATTACCTAGTCAAAGCCTTCTTTCTGTTGCATGCATTTTAGGATTGAAGTCACATCCTTCCAGTTTCTTAAACTTGTTTTTCCCAGTTTGAAAAGAGCTGCTTGTATTCGAAACTGAAGTGGAGATTTGTTTATGTTTGTCCAAAATACAGATAAAACTTCAGTACATTGAGACACTACTTGAAAAATATTCACCTTAGATTGTTATAACTCTGAAAGTACTGAGATTTTCTTAGTTTGGAAGAAAATAAATACTAGGAAAAGAAGCAGGGTGGCTCTGTAGTCTTAGAAGTAGAAGAAACAAAGCAACCAGCTGACTGCTTGAGCTAGGTACTCAGCTAAAGAAGCCTGCAGGAAGAGGAGGCTTTCTAAGACGGTGGCTCTGGGAAATCAAGGCCTCGGGACTGTCCACTTACCATTTGTCTGCAAGATAGTGGGAGACAGAGCAGCAATAACGTAAGCCAGAGCCAGATTGGAGCGAGTTTGCTGGGAGACCAGAGGCGATGGAAACCAGAGAGGGAAAGGAAGGCAAGTCCTGATATTCTTTGTTCTACTGGGCATAGCTCAGGCTGGTTACAAGCCTAGGCACTATTCAGTGGCTGAAGAAATGGAGAGTGGCTCCTTTGTGGCCAATTTATTAAAAGATCTGGGACTGGAGGTAGACGAACTAGCTTTGAGGGGTGCCAGGCTGGTTTCTAAAGAAAAAAGATTGCGTTTGCAGTTGGATAGGCAGACTGGAGATTTATTATTAAATGAGAAACGGCACTGGGAGGAGTTGTGCGATCCTACTGAGCCCTATGTACTACCTTTCCAGGTGTTATTGGAAAGTCCCTTGCACTTTTTCCAGGCTGAGCTCTGGATTAGGAACATAAGTGATCATTCCCCTGTTTTCTTGGATAAATAATTTTGAAAATTTCGGAAATTATTGCTCCTGGAACTACTTTCCTAATAGAACGTGCGCAAGACTTAGATGTAGGAAGCAATAGCCTCCCAAATTACACAATCACTCCCAATTACTAATTTCATCTTAAATTACAAGACAGTCCCAATGGCATATTGCCACAGTTAGTGCTGGACAAAGCGTTGGAACGCGAGGAACAGCCTGAAATCAGGTTAACTCTCTCTGCGTTGGACCGTGAAACTCCACCCGGTCTGGCACTGTCCTGATCCGCATTGAAGCTGCGGACATCAATGACAACGCTCCTGAGTTTGCAAAACTGCTCTACGAGGTGCAGGTCCCAGAGAACAGTCCCATTGGATCCCAGGTTGCCACTGTCTCTGCTAGGGATTTAGACGTTGGAATTAATGAAGAAACATCTTATGTACTTTCTCAAGCTTCTGAAGACATTCGAAAAACGTTTCAAATAAATGCAAAATCGGGAGAACTCCTTTTAGCTCAGAAACTGGATTTTGAATCCATTCAGACTTGCACAGTAACTATTCAGGCGGCAGATCGTTGGGGCCTTTCTGGAAGTTGTGTAGTATTTGTCCAAGTGATGGATTTGAATGACAACCCTCCAGAAGTGACAATGTCAACACGTATCAATGAGATTCCAGAAAACTTGCTGGAAACCATAATTGCTGTATTCAGTGTTTCAGATCCTGATTCAGGAGACAACGGAAGGATGGTTTGCTCCATCCAAGATGAGCTTCCTTTTGTCCTGAAGCCCTCAGTTGAGAACTGTCATACTCTTGTGAAAAACACACCCCTGGACCGGAAGACCAGGTCCGAGTATAACATCACCATAACCGTCACTGACTTGGGTACACCCAGGCTGAAAACTGAGCACAGCATAAGCGTGCAGGTGTCCGACGTGAACGACAACGCCCCGGCCTTCACGCACACCTCCTACACCCTGCGGGTGCGCGAGAACAACGGCCCCGGCCTGCACATAGGCAGCGTGAGCGCCACAGACAGGGACGCGGGCACCAACGCCCAGCTCACCTACTCGCTGCTGCCGCCCCCAGAGCCGCACCTGGCCCTCGCCTCGCTCGTGGCCATCGACGCGGACAGCGGGCAGCTGTTCGCCCTGAGGCCGCTGGACTACGAGGCCCTGCAGGCCTTGGAGTTCCGCGTGGGCGCCGCCGACCGCGGCTCGCCCGCGCTCAGCAGCCAGGCGCTCGTGCGCCTGCTGGTGCTGGACGCCAATGACAACTCGCCCTTCGTGCTGTACCCGATGCAGAACGCCTCTGCGCCCTGCACCGAGCTGCTGCCCAGGGCGGCCGAGCCGGGGTACCTGCTCACCAAGGTGGTGGCGGTGGACGGCGACTCGGGCCAGAACGCATGGCTGTCCTACCAGCTGCTCAAGGCCACGGAGCCCGGGCTCTTCAGCGTGTGGCCGCACAATGGCGAGGTGCGCACCGCCAGGCTGCTGAGCGAGCGCGACGCGCCCAAGCACAGGCTGCTGGTGCTGGTCAGGGACAATGGCGAGCCGCCGCTGTCTGCCAGCGTCACGCTGCACGTGCTGCTGGTGGATGGCTTCTCCCAGCCCTACCTGCCGCTGCCGGAAGCGGCGGCCGAGCAGGGGCGGGGCGACGCGCTCACCTTGCACCTGGTGGTGGCCTTGGCGTCGGTGTCGTCGCTCTTCCTCTTGTGTGTGCTGGTGTTCGTGGCGGTGCGGCTGTGCAGGAGGAGCAGGGCGGCCTCTGTGTCTGGCTGTGCGGTGCCCCAGGGCCACTTTCCGGGCCACCTGGTGGATGTCAGCGGTGCGGGGACCCTGTCCCACAGCTACCAGTATGAGGTGTGTCTGACAGAAGGCTCTGGGACCAGGGAGTACAACTTCCTGAGATCGATTATCCCCAATCGTGTGATTCAAGGTACTTAGCAGGCTTATTACAAAATTTAAGTTGTAGAAGTAAACTTTCATTAGCAGAAGAATCAAAGTTGTTTGCCTATGCATGCTTCCTTTTTAAATTAAGACTTTTAGTTAATATAGCATCGTTTACATATTGATTATACTTTTATGCAGTTGTATGCCAATCCAGTCATATGTTCCTTTTTCATCTGCTTCCTATCTTAACTATATGTAGTTTTAATGCTTCCTTTTCTTTTACTAATAGGGAAACAAAAGTAAATTCATTACCTTTTAATGGTGATTTCAAATAGGTTTATTTAATAACTCACTTGAAATTCTGTATTTAAAAGCAGTTAGAGTTCCAAGTCACCAATTTTGTAATTTATTCTGTTGAATGTATTCAGTTGATGTGCTTGTAATATTTCTAAAACAGCTTTGTCCATAGTTAATGAAGTTTGAGGATACATGGAATTTTTTTCTCTGTTATAGTGATGTATAATCTTTTAGGGCTACAGTACTCAAATGAAAGAACAGTAATGCATTTAATTCATTTTCTGTATTGACACAATATTTCAATATTGTACATGTTCATATTGATCAGAAACAGGCAAGAATTTGCTGAACACAGCAAATGACTCTTAGGTGATAACTCTTTATGGTTGCTCAAAACATATTCATGATAACTGAGGAAAAATTAAACCATTTTAAACAATAGAGTGTGCTTTCCATTTTGCACAAGACACTTATCAGGACTTGTGGAATGATTATATGGTTTGTAAATTTTGAGGTGAAAGTGTAATGACTTAAAGGGCTTTTTTTTAATCTCAAGAAAGTTTACAGATGTATGATCTCTACTACACTAAAAGTAGTGCCCCACTCAGTCCTACTTTTTTGCACCTACTTTCCATATGTATGGTGACTTAGGAGGGAAATATTTTCTTTGCTTCCTGTCTTGGTTCCCTTCTTCTAATTGCAATCTGACCTAGTTTAGGATTATTTGTGGTCTTGCTGGAATGAAAACTGTCCATCCACATCAGCATTCTACCTCCAACAGCGTAATTAAAAGATGTACAAGAATAAATAGGAAGTTCTAAGGAGAGCAAAATCATTGTTAAATGTAAATTAGCTACAAATAAGAATAAAATTTGGAAGCAACCAAAACATCAAATTATATGACTATTTATAAAAGAAAAAAATATTTTCTAAGTAATAAAATATTTTGTCTGCAATTAGAGAAATTTATTAGGAAAAAGTAAATTTTCTCCTCCTAGGTATTTTCTCATTCAGAGAGATAAAACTTTGCAGGAATTGAATATTTGTGACTAGGAGAGGAAGAAGTGAAATTCTAAAAGAATTTGAAAATTCTCAAGAGAAAAAAAGAATTTAAGATTGACATGCCATCAATCATAAATTAAATGCAATTGTAATCATAGGTAAATGATGCTGGGATGGAAATATAGCTCAGTGGTAGAGGACTTAGAGCTACATAATGGTTTTGCTGGTCCAATACCCAGTAAAACAAGGAAGAAAGGAATGATAAGGGAAGGGAAGGGAAAGGAAAGAGAAAGGGAGTTATTTTATGTAATTGAGCATCAAGTGCATGAATTCTTAATAATCAGAGGAAATATTTTCTTTAACTGTAAGTACCTTATAGAGAGACGCTTAAATCTGCCTCTTTCAATCAGATTTTTTTTCATGCTTAGTTGAGTTTCCATGAGGATATGTCAAAAGGAAAAGAATTGTGTTTAAGACTTATCTTTATTCAGCTGTATTAGTCTTTAGTAATATTGGAGTTGGGGAAGTATTCAGTTCTGGAAATTGTAGATGAGAGTCCTTTTGAG
The DNA here is from genome assembly GCF_047511655.1 of Castor canadensis. Classification (NCBI taxonomy): domain Eukaryota; kingdom Metazoa; phylum Chordata; class Mammalia; order Rodentia; family Castoridae; genus Castor; species Castor canadensis. The sequence continues at coordinate 78,178,354 of NC_133391.1, read as the reverse complement.
CCAAGATGGCGGCATATGATCTGAGACTAAAGTTGGAAGGTTATGTGCTGAGGGGCCATTTAGACAGTGAAGACAGAGAACAGACACTATTAGTAATTTAGTTTGTAGATGGATTGATTTATCCATTGTTGAGAAAGTGAGCACAATTTAGCAAAGCCGGGAAAGATAATCTGGACTAAATTCAAGGATGGGAAGCTGGATACTAGTGGCTGTTGTCTGTAATCCTAGCTATTTGGGAGGCAGAGATCAGGAGGATCATGATTCAAAGTCAGGCCAGGCAAATAGTTCAGAAGACCCTATCTTGAAAATACCCACCACAAAGAAGGGCTTGCAGAGTGACTCAAATGGTAGAACACTTGCTTAGCAAGCATGAGGCCCCAAGTCCAAACCCAGAAAGAGAAAGAAGAGCAGGAAGAAGAGGAGGAGGAGGAGAAAAAGGAGGAAAAGGAGGAGGAGAACAATTACACCTTATTCTTGATTCAAAATTGCTTTTATTCCTGGGCAATCATAAACCATTAACCCTATTATTTGAAGACAACTTTCAAAAACTTATTTATCTGGATAACTCATTAAGTGCAACACAGAAAAGGCTACAATAGGTATAGTACTAATTATTGTTGCTACATTTTGGAGTTCCACATACTGAAAGTCTGGCACAAGGTAAAAGGGATGACTCTGCATATAAAATAATAACTTTCTAGCAATTTTTCTTCTAAGGGGATTGATAAATCCATTATTTCAAGTTATTTACAAATTATCTTATTGGTATTTTAATTTTCAAAATGGAAGAGAAAAAAAATTGAAACTCTCTTACTCCAGAGTACATTAAATTACTTTTTTTTTCAGTACTTGGGTTTGAATGCAGGGCCTATACCTTGAGCCACTCCACTAGCCCTCTTTTGGTGATAGGTTTTTTTGAAATGGTGTCTCTTGAACTATTTGCCCTGGCTGGCTTCGAACTGTAGTCCTCCTGATTTCTGACTCCCAACTAGCTAGGATTATAGGCGTGAGCCACCAGCACATGGCTACTAAATGACTTTAATAGATTCTAAACACCTTGAAAATAGTCTGCATATGTGTGTGGTTATTTATTATTAAATTTCTAGAACATAGCGCAATGCCTCATGATAGCAACTGCTCAATTTGTTGAATAAATAATTTTTAAATATTTGGTAAGTGAATTGGTTTTCTAAGGACTTATTTATTTGAAACTTATCTATTCATTGAATTTCAAAAGAACTTTTTATATTCAGAAAGGAATGAATAATTCTCTTTAACTATGGTGAGAAAATTTCCAATTTCTATGTAATCAATTCACTATTTAACAGCCTCCCTTTACCTGAGAATTCTGAAAACTTATAGAACTTTAAAATAATGTGTGAACCTCCAACTGGATTTCAAATTGAACTTGTTCATATCTCTGACTTTAAGGATAAGAATAAATTAAGTACAAGACTATTCTGTTGATTAGATTAACTTCCTGAATTCCATATTTAAATTTCCTGACCTATAATTGGATTTCTATTTAACTTTGGCTAGTTTTTATGGCATCAAATGAAATGAAATTTGAAAAATTCCAAGGGCTTATAAAACATTAAAATATCCAGTCATTCATTCATTTTTCAAAACATGATTCTAGGTAGCATGTACTTTCTTTTTTTTCTCTAAACATGTCAATTCAGAAATGATTAAAATTTTTTTTGTGAGGTCCACAACCTAGTTTTTAACACTGAAAACCAAAGGCATGAAATGAGTTTTAAATTTTTATGTGGGGTTGTTATAAGACTAAACTAGACCAATTATATATAAAAGTATTTAAGTATCAACTAAATCCACTGAAGTAATTCACCATACTTTTTATAAGTCTTTATTCTTAAAATGGTGTTTCCTTGCAAATGATATCTTTTAAAAATATGGCAGTTATTCTACATATCCCCTTACTTTATTCTGGGAGTAACTTTTCTTCTTGTTATGACTTTTAAAGTCAGAAATCTACTAGTCATTATCTCAGAGTTATTTTATGACAAATACATGTATGGTTAACCAATAGTATGATTGATCATAGATTTTAAAAATTAGCTGGGTATGGTGGCTCACACCTTTAATCCCAGCTACTTGGGATGCTGAGGTTGGGAGAATTGCTATTCCAGGCCAGCCCAGACAAGAAGTTCCAAGACTCTGTCCCAACAGAAAAATGCCTGTCATCCCAGCTACGCTGAAGTCCTAAAATAGGAAGATGATGGTCCAGGCTCATATGGGCAAAATAAGCAGAGCAAAAGTGCTGGAGGTGTGACTCAAGTGGTATAGGAGACTTACCTTGCAAGCTCAAAACCCTTAGTTCAAACCCCAGTGCAGCCAAAAATTTTTCTACTCATTTTCCTTCTGTTGTTTTAGTATTTAACACTGTTAGTGAAACATGTGGTGTTAGTCTACTTCTCAGTCTTTTATCTATAAGCCTTTTTACTCTCTTTTATATTTTTATGTAATATTATTTTAAAAATATTTTATTAGTATATATTAATTGAAAAAAGTGAGAGGTCCCTCTGTTACTCTTTCATTTCCCCCCCACCCCTAACTTTAAAATATTTAAAAAATTTTCTACAAATATTTAAAATGGGTTCCATTATGTTCCCTTCATATATGCATCCAATGTATTCCCACAATACAATATGCTCCCCCACACATAAGCTCTCTCTTTTCCCCTCCCACTTCTGCTTATTCCCTCTTCGTAACTCCCCCTTTATGTTCAGGTCCTTTATTTTCAAGATCTAGATCCCACATTTAAGAGTAAAAATGCAGTATTTGTCTTTTCAATTTGACTTATTTCACTTAATACAATGATCTCAAGTTTCATCCATTTTCTTGCAAACCACATTAATTTCATCATTCTTTATGGCTGAATAATACTTCATTGCATACACACACACACACACAGCATTTTCTTTATCCATTCATCTGTTTATGGGCACCTAAGCTGATTCCCAAACTTGGCGACTATGAGTGGTGCTGCAGTAATCATGGCTGTGCTGGTGTCTCTATTATATGCTGACTTACATTCCTTTGAGTATATGTCCAAGAGCGGTATAGCAGGATCATATGGTAGCTCTGGTTTTAGTTTTTGAGGACTCTCTCAATTGACTTCCATAGCAGCTGCAGGAATTTACATTCCTACAACAGTGTATAAGGGTTCATTTCTCCTGCATCTTTGCCAGCATTTGTTATTTTCTTGATAACTATTCTGACCAGGGTGACATAGAATCTCAATGTCATTTTGATTTGTATTTCCTCCATAGCTAAGGATGTTGAACATTTCATCATGATTGTCATTTGTACTTCTTTTGAGAACTACCTGTTCAATTAATTTGCCATTTACTTACTAGATTATTTGTTCTTTGGGTATTTAATTTTTTGAGCTCTTTATATATTCAGGACTTTAATTCCTTATCAAATGAATACCTGGCAAAGATTTTCTCCCACACTCTAGACTGTCTCTTTGCTCAGATAATTGTCTACTTTGTTATGCAGAAGCTTTTTAATCTGATGCAATTCCATTTGTCAATTCTTGCCCTTATTTTACTGGGCTAATGAAGTCCTTTCCAGAAAGTAATTGCTTAGATGCCAATGTCTATATTTTGAAATGTTTTCACTATGTTTTTCTCTAGTAGTTTCAGAGTTTCAGGTATTACGTTAATGTCTTTGATCCTTTTTAAATTCTTTTTTATACAGGATGAGAGATAAGTATCTAGTTTCAGTCTTCTATGTGTGGATATCTAATTTTCCCAGCACCTTTTGTTCAAGTCACTGTTTTTTCTCCAATGTATGTTTTCAATGTCTTTTTCAAGGATCTGATTTCTATAACTACATGGGCTTATATCTGGATCCTCTGTTCTGTGTCTGTCTGTTCTATTCTATTCTACTCTATTCTTGGTACTTGTGCCAATAGGAATGTTTTTCTTGTTACCATGGCTCTGTAGCATAATTTGAAATATTGGTATTGTGATGTCAATATTGTTCATTTTGTTCAGGATTTCTTTTGCTATTAAGGGTATTTTGCACTTCCATATTAATTTTAGATTAATTTTTCTATTTCTGTGAGGAATGTCATTGAAATTTTGTTGGGGACTGCATTGAATCTGAGATCATTTTCAGTAATATAGCCATTTTCACAGTATTAATTCTGCTGATGCATGAACTTGGGAGGCCTTTCCAACTTCTGTCTTCTTCAGTTTTTTCTTTTTTTATAGTTTTCATTATAGAGGATTTTCATATCCTTAGATAAGTGTATTCCTAGGGATTTTACTTTTTAGAGGCTATTGTGAATAATATTGTTTTTCTAACTTCTTTCTCAACATGTTCATTATTGACATATAGAAAATCTACTGGTTTTTTATGTTGTATCCTGCTACTTTGCTGAAAGTGTTTGTCAAATCTAAGAGTTTTCTAGTGGAGTCTTTATGATCTTTTGAGAATAGCATCATATCATCTGAAAACCCTGGTCTGGGTGTAATTTAGTATTTGCTAATTCACAATAGTAAAACTAACAAAAAAAACCCAAAGAAATCAATGTGGAGAGATGAACAAACACAAACAAACAATAAACAGAACAAACAAACATACAGACAAACAAACAAAAATTCCAGGTTCAGGAACAATAGAATTTCAGTCTTATTTTAAGTTCTAGTGTTACTCCTCCAGTATCCAATCCTGGTGTTTGTATTTAAGCAGAAGCTCTGTTGTAGTCTTGCCAGGTAGTTGGGTAGTGTTTTTTTTTTTCTGTCTTTCAGAGACTGCTGCTTGATTAGCTCTTCCCTCAGTGTTGTGTGGCAGTTTAAGTTTGTATGATGTCCTCATATTCCAGAATCAGCTCTGTAGCCCACCAGCTGTCCTGATTTGGAGTTGGGTTTTCACTGTGCTTGATTACTGGGGCCTTGTTTCTTTGCCTCACTCCCTTTCTCTGGGGCAAGGTCAGTGATCTATCAGCAAGACCCCTGCTGTCAGCATGTTGTGATGGTTTCCTGATTATTTTCCAATTTTGCAGTGTCATTTGACATTGGAAGTTGCTCACTGGCTCAGGAGATGAGCTTTGTGGACTTTTACCTGCCCTATTTCAGGCAGCAGCTTATCACCAACCTGCTGTCAGCCCTTCTGCCTTTCCAGCTTTTGTTTACTCAAAGTTCCAGGGGAGATCAGCTGATCCCCCCTTCTCCAGGGTGGTGCACTTTCAGCAACTCTGCCCCTCTGCTGAGTTTTAGTTTTCAGTTACTTGCTTACTCAGGTTTTTTTTTTGGGGGGGTCAGTCTGCCCAGGGTGCTATGCTGGTTTATTCCAGGGGTGGCTGTGGGAGTACCACATGATGCTTGGTGCTCACCTGTTTTGTCTGCTGAATATCTCCCAATCAGGTTTGGAGCTGGTGTCTGGCAGCAGCAGGAGCCCTCTTGTTTTCTCAGTGTAACGTGGCATGGAGAAGCTTTCCACAGGTTAGGGGTGCAGGGTGTCAAAGTTTTGATTCTCTTTGCTGCTTTATTTCCATCAAGTGTGGCTCCAGTGTCTCAGTGAGGTTTTGGAGTCATGGAGCTCACACTGTCTGCTTCTGTGCCCTAGTTGCCATCTTGGATCTCTCTGTATCCTTTAATTGGAGAGGTCAGACCACTTAAGTTTATGTTTATTTGATGAGTCCTATCATTTTGTTGGTTGTTTTCCCCATTGATTCAAGCATTGTTTGTTCTTTTCTTGTTCCTATTGGGAGTTTTCTGGTTTATTTATTTGAGCATGACTGAATCTCTCCTTTTAAAAATGTATTTTTCTATTCCTTTCCTGAAATTTAGTCTTTCCCAAACTCTAATATTTGTGACTGTCTTAGTTCCTCATCTGTGTAGGATTCTTTTAAGTATCTTCCACAATGATGGTTTAGCAGTCATGAATTGGTTTAGTTTGTGCTTATCTTCGAGGGTCTTTATTTCTCAATTCATTTTAAAGGATAGCTTTGCTGTATATAATAATTTTGGTTGACAATTCTTTACTTTCAAAGCTTGAAATACATCATTCCATGCTTTCCTGGCTTTTAGGGTTTCTGATTAGAGGTCTGAAGTGATTCTGATGGGTTTGCTTTTGTAAGTAAGCTATCTTTTTTGGCAGCACTTGGGTTTGAACTCAGGGCCTCATGCTTGCTAGGTAGGCACTCTACTACTTGAACCACTCCTCCAGCCACTATGACTTTTCCTATGAGGATTTCAATATTTTTTAAATCCCTAGTCTTAACATTTTCACTACAATATGGTATGCAGAGGTTCTTTTTTGGTCATGTCTATTTGAAGTTCTGTGTGACTCCTGTATGTATCTATCCATATCTTTCCCTAGATTTAAGGACGTTCTGCTATAATTTTACTGAATAGGTTTTCTGTGCCTTTAGTTTGTATCTGAGATCCTTCTTCCCCATGGATTCTTAGATTTGATCTCTCGATCATGTTCCAGCATTCTTGAAAGTTGTGGTCATGCTTGTTTATTATTTTTATTGCTAACTGGATATAATATTTCCTTAATATTGTCTTCAATCCTCAATAATTTTTCTTCTGCTTGGTCTAGTCTATTGGTGATGCTTTTCACTGTGCTTTATATTTGATTTATTAAATTTTTCTTTTCCGACCTTGTTGCTTGTTTTCTCTTCAGAATTTCAATATCCTTACTGAATTTGTTGTGTTAGTTGCTTCCTTATCGTGTCTTGAATTGATTTCCTTACTTCACTCAGCTGTGTGTTTGAATCCTCTTTGAGGTCATTGATCATTTTTAAAGGTAGACTTTTGAATTCTTTGTCTCTCTTTTCAGCCAGTTAATACCTTTGGGTTTGGTTATTGAGGTGTTATGAGCTTTTGGAGGAGTTATATTGACTTGCTCTTTCATATTTCTTGTGTTTCTAGGTTGTGATTTACATGTCCCTTGGAATGTATTTCTCCTCCAATTTTATTCAGTTGACTACTTAGTGATCAGAGTTCTCTTGAGGGCTCAATCTTCAGTGCTATTCAAAGAAGAGAAGACAAACCACCATTCAACAACAATTGCATTCAGTTTAGAAATTTCCTTTGTGTACTGGGAGCCAATGCTGGCCAGAGGAGCCTTGAATCCTGTGAGTAGGCAGGTTTCCACTTCCTTCACAGGCCTTCCCAGTTTGTGCCCCTAAGGCAGCAAGCATCCAAGCCTAATGAGGAAGCAAACAGAGCACCAATTTCTGCACTGCATGGGGAGAAATGAAGGAATCAGGCACTTTGCCTGAGGTCTCAGCACTTTCAGACTCCACAAAGCAGTTCATCATGCTGTGAGATGAAGGAGGTTGGGGAAATTGAGTGATCCTTGGGACTCAGGCTCACAGTTCTTGGTCTTGCTTGGCAACAAACTCTATTCAGCCAGGAGGTAACTCCTGGAAACTGAGCAATTAGCTAGCCACAGCTCAGAGCTGTTTCTGCAGTGATCCTCAGGCAATGACCCTCACTCCTCATCACACAGGGGCCACTGGCTGACAAACCCTTCTCTGCTCTAGCTCCCTGCTGCTTAAACTTCTCAGTGTGTCCATAGCAGACACTTCTCCTCTGCATAACCACTTCTTATGGATGTATCCTGCCCAGATACTGTGGTGGGATATCCCCAGGCTCTCTGGGCCACAAGTGTTCCTTGTTGTCAGGTTCCCAGAATATCTCACTCTCAAACAATAGGCTCCTTCTCAAAAGGGTGCTTGGCTATAGCACACCAAGACATGGAGAGCGAAAAATGTCTTTCTTTTCCAGTGCTAGCCTGCCACACAGGAGGACTAACTATTATACCAAATCTCCAGACTGGGTTTCATACTTGTGAGAAATGTGGGCTTATCCTGTCATTAGTTCTGCCAGTCTACTGTCACCAGGTTTGGATGGCTTATTTTGTGATTGTGGTTTCAGCTTCCTCTCTCCTCATAGACTTGGGGGTTAGACCTGTGAATTGTTTCCTACTTTGCTCTGAATCACCTCTGTGTTTCTCTGTGTTTTTCAGCTGCCCTGTCACCTTTTTCTTGACTCCTGATGCTCTTCCTCTCTTGTTCTGTTTAGAATATAGTCTCTCCTTTGTGACCCTAACTTTTTCATTAACAGGGTCACATGAATGAAGCGCATAATCTGCCAAAATGCTCCACCTCTAGGGCTTTTTTATTCTTGATGATCTATTAGCTAGTCCCCAACCTGAGATTCACTTGATATACTGCACTTTTTGTTGGAGTAACTATCATTTTCTTTTTCGAATATTCCAATTGAAAAACAACTTTTACTTATCTCACAATTATCATTTCCTATGTGTTTGAGTAAATTAAATATATTTTAAGTTCTTTTCATGTTGTTTGGAATCTCTATTTCTTATGGTATAGAAACAAGTCTCTCAATTATTGAGTTTAATTATTTAATCTGTTTTTTCATGGTGTTGTTCTTCCTCATATTCTTGGTGACTTTATTGACTATGTTCTGTTGTAGGTTTCCTTCACACTAGTACTAGTATTCATAGTCTTGGGGTAGGGAGGAAGGAGAATGAGGGTCTTGAGGTAGTTTCTTCCCTGGCGTCTGAAAAATCAAGCTTTAATTGAGAAACTTGTGTCAACTTGGATACACATATAGAAGCTTGCTAGGTACGCCAAGTTCTAAAGATAAATTTGAGGTGGGTCAAAGCCCCCTTGGGGGTCACTGCTCTGCATTTACTCTATGAGGTAAAATTCTCAGAGAATTCTCAGAGACTGTCACTTCTTTATTCTCATGCATCTTATTATCCACAATGGAAGCATTCTTTCCCTGGACATCAATAGTGCCCAAAATAGACACTATATAGTGACTAACACCTAGTGTCTTTCCCCACTTCTGCCATGAGATCTAAACCTCAACCTTCTCTTGGTGTAAAAGGAATCCATATGCTTTGATGACACTGGTTTTTGAGACTCTTGAAGAGTGTGAGTTCTAAAAGTGTTTGGGGTTTGCTTCCTAGAAGTGAGCAGCAAGGCTCAGCTGCATGAGGTGTCCTAGAATATCCAAAAATAGCTACATGACAAAGAAAATTCACTGCAAAGCAATTCTGTGTTGTGCACTGAGCTGACCAGGTAGAACAAGGTGATAACCTGGATGGTAACTTGGACTAGAACTCATGACTGTTTTATCTTTGAGACCTCAAAGCCTTGGATGTGTAAACACAGAAGTATGGAACATGGAACTCTGATCTATACTCTGAAGTGACAGTTCCAGTCAGCCACAAGCTGGTGCTGTTTTAAAAATAACTACAAGCCACCTCAATTTGCCATGTTCATCCTACCCCTACGGACTTTTTCCAGACTCCCTCCCATTTTTTGAACCATGCAAAGAAAAATACTTATGCCAGCAGCATCCCCATTCTCTTGGTCTGATTGAACTCAGCCTTTGTGTTTCATTTCTCTCTGCTACTGTTCAAATGTAGAGAATGGATAGAGAAATGTCAGTGGACATTTGTTCATAAGAAGTTCTCTTTCTATGCATTTGGGGAATAAACATGACTGGGACCTGGTTCCAGATAAATTGGTGTGAGAGGTTTCTGACTGGAATTTCAGGAACAAGTGTATCAAAGACAGCAAAAGAAAAATGACTCATCACATTCAAGGGATACTCAACAAATTTAATAACTGGTTGCTTACAGAAACCAGAGAAATGAGAAGACACTAGAATGAGACATTCGAAGTCCTGAAAAAGATCATCATCTAAGAAGTCTATATCCACCAAAGGGAAAGAAAAATTAAGACATTATTTAGATAAACAAAAACTAGTAGAATCCATTGTTAGCAAACCTGCCCTACAAAAAATATTAAACATAGTCATGTAGGGTAAAATAAACTGAAATTAAAGAGTAACTAATTTACATGAAGAAATAGATGTGTATGTATAGTATAAATGTATTTTTCTTGGTAAAATTTTGTTTAAAAGACAACTGCTTGGGGGGAGGGGTGATAGAGGAAAATGATGGAGGGGTGAATTCAACCGTGATCTATTGTAAAAACTTTTGTAAATGTCACAATGTACCCCCTAGTACAACAATAATTTTAAAAACAAGGAGCACTTTTTGGTGGGAACTCAGGGCCTTATACTTGCTAGGCAGGTGCTATACGACTTGAGCCATTGTTGGTGGGAATACAAATTAGTACAACCATTATGGAAAACAGTATGTAGATTCATCAAAAAGCTAAAGACAGAACTGCCATATGATCCAGTGATACTGCTCCTGGGACTATAACCAAAGGAATGTAAGTCAGGGTACAATAGACACACCTGTACACCTATATTCATTGCAGCACTATTCACAACAGCCAAGCCACAGAAACAACCCAGATGTCCTACAACTGATGAATGGGTCAAGAAAATGTGATTCATATACACAATGGAGTTTTACTTAGCTATAAGGAATAAGAACAACATGTTATTATTTATGTGGTTTGAAGGTAAATGGATGCAATTGGAGGACATCATGTTAAGTGAAGTAAGCCAGACTCAGAAAGACAATGGCCATATGTTTTCTCTTATACATGGAAGATAGATCCAAAAGATAAACATAAACACAAAACAAACATGATCATATACAAACTCTAATGTAAAACATGTTTGTAATAGTGGAACTACTCTGTGGATCTTGGGGAAGGAAAGGAAAAGAGAATGATAGAGCATCTATGGCATCATAAAACATAACATCTGTGAAATTAAAGGATGTAAGTATATGTATTGAATATACTTGTTGAAAATGGGGGGGTGGGAGGTAAAGGGGTAAGGAAAGGCAATGGAAGGGATTGAATGGACCAAAGTAAAGTATACTCACAGCAGGGATACAATGAGAAACTCCTTTGAACATTGACTTAAATATCAATAATGAAAGACAGGACTGAAAAATAGACAGTGTATTGAGTGTGGGAGGGTACTTGTGAGGGGAGAGGGTGAATGAAGGAGATTAAGGTGAGGGAATATGGTTGGTGGACTTATATGAATTTATATACTTATGTGAAAAAGTACAAAGAAACCTCTTGTAATTGCTTTAAGTGGGGTGGAGAGGAGGTCGAGGGGGAGAGTGGGTGGGGATGATCTACTATTGTACTTTGGTTAGAAGTACAATATAAGCCTGTTTGGAATTGTCACAATGAATCCCCTCTGTACAATGAATATATCCTAATAATTTTTTAAAACTTAAATAAAATAATGAGGTAAAAAAATAAAGAAACAGAAAACATAACAGTAAACCCCCAAAAGACAACTGCTTAAAATATAACTTTTATTGATTGAATACATTCTATATAATCATAAGTCTTAATAATACTGATGCTATCAATCACATTTTATAAAAAAAGTAACTGAAACTCTGAGTAATCAAATAATTTGTTCAAATTCACATAATTAGCAGAAAATAAAGCCAGAATTAATAATTTAGTATATGTGGTTTCATATAGACTATTGCTTTCTTAAAGTATTGCAATATTTCTCTTTGACTACAATCTTAGGATGGTTTTGATTCTCTGCAGAAAGATTTTATTTCATATAAGTATTTTTCATTAAAAACAACCGATCTAAAAATAAAATAAAATAAAAGACAACTGCTTAAAACAATAATCATGAATCTAAGCTCATGGGTACATAATTTGTAAGAATGTAACTCATGTAATAATTAACATGAAGGAGCAGAAGGGAACAGAGCTATATAAAAATAAAATCCTATGTACCCTTCACAGGATTCATAACATTTAAGATGTTAATTTTAATAACTAGGGAACCCAATAAGAAAATAACCCTCCATAGAAAAGTAAAAGCAATGGCAAGATAATTAAGATGGTACTTAAATAAATATGTATTTATTACAAAAGAAGACAATAATAGAGGAGGGACAAGACATAAGAGATGAAAACCAAAACAAAATGGCAGGCATAAATATCTTACAAGTAATTCTATTGAATGTGAATGAATGATACACTCCAACTTAAAAAGCAGGAATTGGTAGAATAAATTTGTAAAAATAATCCCATTATATGTTGCCTTTAAGAGACACACTTTACATTCAAAGACATTAATATGTTGAAAGTTAATGATGATAAAAAGATATACCACATAGACAGTAATCAAAAGAGAGCTGGGGAATGGTTACATTAATAGTAAACAAAATAGACCATAAAATGAAATTTAAATATTAATAAAAATAGAGTTACAGAAAATCATTTTAAATGATAAAGAGTCAATCCAGTAAGAAGGTAGAATAATAACAAACATATATGCACCTAACACTACAGCTCCAAAAAAACAATAGGAGCAAAAACTGACACAAATGAATAGTTCCATAATGGTAGCTGAAAAGTTTTAACACCACCACTCTCAACAATGGGTAGAATGACTGAATATAATATCTTCAAGAAAAAGGATACTTGAGTGATATTTCAAACCAACTATATGCAACAGAACACTCTACCCAACAACAGCAAGATACACATTCTTCTCACATGTGTATGGAACATTTTCCAATATGGGTCATGTGTTAGGTAATAAAGTAAGTCTCAAATTTTACAGAATGAAAATCATACAAAGCATGTTCTTCAATTACAATGGAATGATATTAGAAAGCATAAGAAGTAAGTAAGATATTTAGGAAATTTATATATCAGTGGGAATTAACATATTTCTAAAAAGCCAGTAAATCAAAGAAAAAATTACAATGACTTTATAAAAGTACTCAGAAATGAAGGAACATGAAAATACAATATACCAAAACCTATGGTATGCAATAAAAGCTGTGCTTAGAAGAAAAGTTATAGCTGAAAATGCCTACATGTTAAAAAGAAAGATCTCAAACCAATACCTCAAAATTCTCCTTTAAAAAACTGAAAACCAAAGGAGAGCATATTAATCCAAAACAAACAAAGGAAACGAGAAGGTAAGAGTAGGAATAAGTGAAAAGGAGAATACAGAAACAGCAATAGTGACAATCAGCTGAACGAAATGTTCCTGACTTGAAAAGATCAACAAAGTTGGCAAGCTTTTAGCTAAACTAAAAAAGAGGGTTCAAATTAGCAAACTAAGAACTAAGAGAGGGGAAATTATAATCAACCTTACAGGTTTCAAAAAGGGGATTATAAGAGGGTTTCAAAAACGGGATTATAAGAGGATACTACAAATAATTTTAAGCCAACAAATTGGCAAACACAGATAAAATGGAAAATTTCTAGAAACACACAAGCTGCCAAAACTAAGGGAGAAACAAAATCTGCATAGGCCTGTAACAAGACATTGAGTTGGTAAGCAAAACTTTCTGTGAAAAAAAAAGCCCAGAACCAGATGACTTCACTGATGAATTCTATCAAACATTTAAAGAATGAACACCAAAACTTGATGAACTCATTCAAAAACTAGAGGATCAGAGACCACTACTCAACACATTATATGTGGCTCATACTACCTTGATGACAAAACCAGACAATGCAAAAAAACAAAACTAAACGCAAATTTCCCTTCTGTGTTTAGATGCAAAAATTCTCAACAAAATATTAGCAATGGTTCCACTAACATAAAATGTTCACACACCACAGACAAGAAAGATTTAGCCCAGGAATGCAATGTTGGCTCAATGTACAAAAAAAATCAATCAATGCAACACATCTTATTAATAGAATAAAGGACAAAACCATTTTTATACAAAAAGCATTAATACAAAAAGCATTTTATAGAATCCAACATCTTTTCATGATTAAAAACATTTGACAAATTACAAATAATATGAAAAGACTTCAGCCTGACAAACAGCAGCTACAAACCCACAGCCAACTTCATATTTAATAGTGAAAGACTGAAAGCTTTTGCCCTAAGATCCGGAACAAAACAAGCATGTCTGCTCTCACTGCTTCTATTAACAATGAACTCAAGGTTCTAGTCATGGCAATTAGGAAAGAAAAAGACATAAAATTTATAAAATTAAAAAAGAAAAGTATTCACAGATAATGTGATATTGCAAAACCAAAATCCCACAGAATCCATAAAGAACTGCTAAAAGTGGTAAACAAGTTCAGCAAGGTTACAGGGTGTAAGATCAATATTAAAAATCAATTGTATCCCTATACACTAGCATTGAAACAAAAATGAAATGAGGAAACTATTCCATTTATGATAGTACCAAAAGGAACAAAATACTTAGGAATATACTTAACAAAAGAAGTCGGAGAATTTTAGACTGGACACTAGAAAATATTACTAAAAGGAACTTTCATGGATGGAAAAACAATGTTATCTAAATGGTTGTACCCTCAAATTGGCCTACAGGTTCAATGTGAGCCCTGTCAAAATATCACCATTGTTTAGGCAGAAATTGGCAAAATGACTCTAAATTTCATATGAAAATGTAAGCACCTAGAATAGCCAAAACAATCTTATGAATGGAAAAAAATTTTTGAAGGAGTCACACTTCCTGATTTTAAGAGGTATTCCAAGTTAGAAAATAGATATTTGATTATTTTAACACATTAAACATATAATACTATCTTTTTATTTAGTGTGTACCAGAGGTAATTATTAGAAATAATCTTAGATTCCATCCTAAATTTCTCAAGTCAAGCTCTAGTTATCCAAATATCTCTGTCCTATACTTGCATTTCCATGATTATGGTTTTTAGAAATGTAAGTTTAATTTCAGAATGTTTGCAGACATTAAATTTTAGTTTATTATAAATGTAGTTCACTTTTACCAGTGAGCACTATTGTTTGCTTTATAGTTATTTCATCCCAATGGCCAGTTTGTTAATCTAATCTATTCTAATCTATATCTCTCTAGTACGAGTCAAAAAATAATTTACAAGGAATTTCACTAACTACTTATATTAACTATTTATTATTATTAGCTTAACATTCAGAAATATTATTGGAAATATTAAGGAATATTAAGAAATATTAAGGAACTAATAACACTAGTTAAAATCTAATATGTAGCTGCTTGGTAGAACACTTGCAAGCATGACGGCCTGGGTTTAATTACCAGCACCACATACATGCACAAAAATCTAACATCAAGGTCACTAATTTATTGCTCTTTCAACAATTAATGTTTAATCTCCCTCTACTTTCTCCATTCACGTTAATGACCATCAAGTCATCATGAAGTTTAAAACACACTCTCGTTAAAAAAAAACAAAAGACTATCCAGAATTTAAAAGTGTGCATTTAATATTTTATAGTTTAAGAGTACTTGAATCCAATTTCTTTTAAAAAGGTTTTTTTCTTCAGTAATGTTTAACATTCTTGCCTATATATAGTCAAGGAGTAAAAGCAACTACTTAGTTTCCTGAATATATTTTATCTTTTTGGATATATTGTTTTGGTGGTACTGGGGTTTGAACTCAGGGCCTCTCACTTGCTAAACTCATGCTCTACCACTTGAGTCATGCCCCCAGTCCTTTGCTTTAGTTATTTTTCAGATAGGGTCTCCCATGTTTGGCCAGTAAAATCCTCCTGCCTATGGTCTCCAGTGTACTGGAATCACATTTGGGCCACCACATCCAGCTTATTGATTGAGATGGGATTTCACTAACTTTTTGCCATCCTCCCAATCTCCATCTTTGAGTATCTGGGGTTACAGGTGTGAGTTGCTGTGCTTAGCACCTCTTTGTGTGTTTAAAATTTTAAAAAAGAACTTTAAATATTATGCTTTGGATCTGGCAACCAATTACATAAATTATCATAAGAATCCTTCAGAATGGATAATATACTTTATCTGACTGGAATGGAACAGTTTTTAGGTGATCATTATATCACCAACTCCTTTTGATACAAGAGTTAGTGTATATAGACTTTTTCCTGATAAGATTCACAATTTGGTAGTTTAATCCATGATATGATATGTTAGTCCATCCTTCTAAGTCACACTTCATGACTGTAACTTTAAATATACTTTACCTAATGGAACACTTTTTAGATGATCATTACTTATAGCACTAATTCCTTTTGATACAGGTACAATATATAGATTTTTTTTCTTGATAAGGTTCACAGTTTGAGAGTTTAATCTATGCATGATATAATATAATATGCTAAGCCATCCTAAGTCACCCTTCTTGATTATAATATTAAACCCATCACTTGATTAGATATGAAGCCACTGTGTGACAGTTCAAATCCTGAATCTGCCATTTCACATAGTGTACAGCTTTGGAGAGATTAATGAAACTCTCTGTGCTTCACCTTCTTTATCTATAAAATGTGTCTACTAAATGTTCCAACCTCATAGAGCTGTTTAGGAGATAAAATGAGTTAACATACTATGTAAAATGCTTAGAACAATACATATATGTACTGGCATATAATGTTGCTATTATTTACATTTCACTTGATTTTTATTGCAAAAGGAACTGGAAAGAGTTGATTCTTAGCACCCTTTCTTCATAAATATGTAGGAATAAGAAAACAAAACATAGTTTCACCTGAATTTTTTTGAGTCTAACTAGAACCTGGCTACTATATTGGGAACAACTTTCTCTTTTACCAGGAATTTGTTTTCCATTTATGTCAAAAAATTCTCTTTTTTATTCTTTTCAGTATATATTTTCTATTTTTCATTTCATTTACTCTTGATGGCCTGTTATTAACTTTAAGTGAGAAAGAAATTCTAAGTGTTATTGTCATTGCTGCAGCCATGGTAAGAATTTATTACTAGAAATAGAATCAATGTAAATTTAATTAAGTAGTGCTTAACACGTGTTGTATTCTCATCTCTTAGATTTCTGTATTCAGTTCCAGGCATATCTGTGGCTGAATGTATGATCCAACAATGTGCTCATATAGATAGAAACAATTATTTGAGTGGGTTAATTTATTTAACGGTTCCTTGTTAAATGAGTACTATAATCTATACAATATAATTTCAATAATACTTTATCATTATAAGACTCTTAGATTGACATGCTTTAAAAATAATTCATTTAACATGAATTATAAATTATAATTAATACAATAATTAAGTGAAATAACAAAATATTTAAGGACAAGAAATCCTTTCGGCAGCAAGATAAGTGGTACTCTCAACTGTAACCAATAAATTAACTGTCTCCATGCTACCAATGCTTTCTTATGGTGTCAGAGTAATCTTAATCTTTGGATACTTTATACAAGTCTCTCACCTTCACCTTACACAAGTAGACAAGCTCTAAGATAACCCTTAATCACAGATTAAAATGTTTTCACTCAGTGCTTGCATTTTCCCCCAAATCAGCTGGTCAAGAAATATATCAACAATATAAGAAGTGAATGTAGTATCAGGCATACTCTTTACAGAATATATTTCATACTTATCTAACTAAATAAGTACACCTAATGCCTTTATCTTAGTAAAATTCAATTATTTTTACTTACTTGATTTTGTCTTGATGTTGTCTTAGTAATAGCCAAGCATAATAAAGTCTTGTCATTTTTAAACCTGTTTCCTTGTCTAAAAACTCTCACTTCCTCTCCAATTCTATATCTGTGGTTCTAATACTTTTGCCTTATTTCTATAATTAATGTGTCTTATTTCACACAGTAAATGACCTAATACAAAACAAGCTCTCTCTATTCAACTGTACTCCTATTTATGCCCGTGTAAAAGAAAAATAGAACCTAAACTTTAGCATCACCATAAAGTCCTTAAGTTCTTGGAAACAAAAAGATATAACTATTATGAATTAAATTAAAAATTTTGTAAGAACTTATGTCTCCTGTTTGGATTACACAAAGGGAATATGGAGTTCTTTGAAGTTCCACAGATAAGTGTGTGGAGAGACTGAGCTATTCTCTTTCTTTGTGATCACAATTATTCCACCTCATGATATATAACTGAATGTCCTTATTAATTGCACAATTTAAAGAAATGCCAACGTTTATAAATGTTACAGGCACGGTTTAAAATGGCTTTAATTTGAAAACGTCTAAAAAGTGCTTGATCTTGAAAACATTTTCTCAATCAGGACGCAGGGTGGCGCTGCAGGCTAAGATTGTGAAAATAGTAAAGCACCCAAGGAGCTCACATACCCTTTTGTGTTGCGGAACTAAATTATTTTTAATGGGCAAGAAGCTTTCCAAGGAACTCGGAGCTACCAAAGGATTTGCTCAGCGATATATTAAATTAATTCAAGATTAAAAGAAAATTTGTGGCTATTCCTCCAAGCAAGAAATTGGAATTGCATATCTCAAAAAATTTTTTTTCTGGTTCCTGAAAGAATTGGATTAGAACCAACATGGAGAACCTGGAGAGAATTCATCCAAACAGGCAAGTGTTGTTTTTTATTTTGATCGCGTTCTTGTCTCTGGTTCACGCGGAACCTATGCGTTTTTCTATGCTAGAGGAAACAGAAAGCGGCTCCTATGTAGCCCACCTGAGCAAGGAGCTGGTACTGGGAACTGGGGAACTGGCCACCCGGTCAGCACGGGTGGTGTGTGACGATGACAAGCAGCATTTGGTGCTGGATCTTCAGACTGGAGATTTGCTTCTGAGGGAGAAACTAGACCGGGAAGACCTGTGTGGTCCTATGGATCCATGTGTACTGCACTTCCAGGTGTTCTTGGAAAGGCCAGTGCAATATTTTCAAGGAGAATTATTGATCCAGGACATAAATGACCATGCTCCAGTGTTCCCAGAGAGGGAAGTGCTCCTGAAAATACTGGAAAACAGTCAGCCAGGCACTGTATTTCCAATGAAATTAGCCGAGGATTTGGATGTGGGCAGCAATGGGATTCAAAAATACACTATCAGCCCTGATTCTCATTTTCACGTTCTCACTCGAAATCACAGTGAGGGCAAGAAATACCCAGACTTGGTACAGGACAAAGCGCTGGATCGAGAGGCACAGGCTGAGTTCAGCTTAACCCTCATGGCGGTAGATGGTGGGTCCCCACCAAGGTCTGGCTCAGTCTTGGTTCAAATCCTGGTCATGGACGTCAATGACAATGCTCCCGAGTTTGTGAACACCCCATATGGGGTGCAGGTCCTGGAGAACAGCCCTGCGGATTCACCAATCCTTAGCGTCTTGGCTAGGGATGCAGATGCTGGGGAATTCGGGACTGTTTCCTATGGCCTGTGGCAAGCATCCGAGGAAATTCAGCAAACTTTCTCCATAAACGAGGTCACTGGAGAAATCCGACTGAAGAAGAAATTGGACTTTGAAAAAATCAAATCTTACCATGTGGACCTTGAGGCCAGGGATGGAGGAGGCCTTTCTGGGAAAGGCACTGTGGTCATAGAGGTGGTGGATGTGAATGACAATGCCCCAGAACTCACCATATCTTCACTCACCAGCTCCATCCCAGAAGATGCTCCTGAGACAGTAGTCTCAATCTTCCGAATTCGAGATAGAGATTCTGGAGACAATGGGAAGATGATTTGCTCCATTCCAGACAACCTTCCCTTCGTTCTAAAACCGACATTCAAGAATTTCTACACCCTGGTGACAGAAAGGCCACTGGACAGAGAGAGCACATCTCAGTACAACATCACCATCACGGTTTCAGACATGGGGACTCCCAGGCTGCAAACGGAGCACAGCATAAGCGTGCAGGTGTCCGACGTGAACGACAACGCCCCGGCCTTCACGCACACCTCCTACACCCTGCGGGTGCGCGAGAACAACGGCCCCGGCCTGCACATAGGCAGCGTGAGCGCCACAGACAGGGACGCGGGCACCAACGCCCAGCTCACCTACTCGCTGCTGCCGCCCCCAGAGCCGCACCTGGCCCTCGCCTCGCTCGTGGCCATCGACGCGGACAGCGGGCAGCTGTTCGCCCTGAGGCCGCTGGACTACGAGGCCCTGCAGGCCTTGGAGTTCCGCGTGGGCGCCGCCGACCGCGGCTCGCCCGCGCTCAGCAGCCAGGCGCTCGTGCGCCTGCTGGTGCTGGACGCCAATGACAACTCGCCCTTCGTGCTGTACCCGATGCAGAACGCCTCTGCGCCCTGCACCGAGCTGCTGCCCAGGGCGGCCGAGCCAGGGTACCTGCTCACCAAGGTGGTGGCGGTGGACGGCGACTCGGGCCAGAACGCATGGCTGTCCTACCAGCTGCTCAAGGCCACGGAGCCCGGGCTCTTCAGCGTGTGGCCGCACAATGGCGAGGTGCGCACCGCCAGGCTGCTGAGCGAGCGCGACGCGCCCAAGCACAGGCTGCTGGTGCTGGTCAGGGACAATGGCGAGCCGCCGCTGTCTGCCAGCGTCACGCTGCACGTGCTGCTGGTGGATGGCTTCTCCCAGCCCTACCTGCCGCTGCCGGAAGCGGCGGCCGAGCAGGGGCAGGGCGACGCGCTCACCTTGCACCTGGTGGTGGCCTTGGCGTCGGTGTCGTCGCTCTTCCTCTTGTGTGTGCTGGCATTCGTGGCGGTGCGGCTGTGCAGGAGGAGCAGGGCGGCCTCTGTGTCTGGCTGTGCGGTGCCCCAGGGCCACTTTCCGGGCCACCTGGTGGACGTCAGCGGTGCGGGGACCCTGTCCCACAGTTACCAGTACGAGGTGTGTCTGACTGGAGACTCTGGGACTGGTGAGTTCAACTTCCTGAAGCCAGTACTCCCAAAGCTACTGATTGAGGACGCTGGGAGAGAAGTTAAGGAAAATCCCAACTGTAGGAATAGCGCTGTGTTCAGTTAAGTGTCCTGTTTGAGAATCTCATTAACTTTGGTAAACTTCCTCTCTGTAATGCCTTTAACAAATTACCTTGTCTACTTCTTACCACTTGTCCAAACCCATGCATGTTCCTGACAGCACTAAAACTTTCTTTTTTAGTGGTATTAATTATGCTTAGCATTTTTAGTTATAGTGGACATTGAGTGCATATTTTCTCCACATTTTATCTCTTGGTGATTAATTATTCCATAAGTATAAATTGCTCAAGTGGTATAAATGCTCTATCTTAATGAACTTTTTAGTGTTTTATGAAAAATTAGAAAGTTTCTATGAAATCTTGATTTTTCTATAATTTGTGACAAGTGTCTTTACCTTATAACTTCACCTTTTCAAGACCAGAGTGTTTGAAATTCGTTATTAGTTACTTTGACATTTTTGGTTGGCCATCTGTCCACTTTAGCCCCTGAATAGCCATGAACATAAAATCTCACATACTGATTTCTCCCAAATTGTATATAAACATGCACTTCATTAAAACATTAATATACAAAATTGTGACCCTTTTCCCATTGCTCGTTACTTGCCACACACATTGTAAGTGTTCCACAAATACTAAGATTTAGAAATTTTAAATAATTCTCATTTTATGATAAAATTTATAAGTCCTTTACAAAATTATTTCAGAACTTGAATTATGCCCCAGATTCCACCAAAAAATTCAGGACTCATGAGGACATCATATCTCTCCTTCTCCTTTCTTTACCTGATAGTGACAAGTCCAAGTACACTTACTGTGTGGATTTGCTTTTATTTTCCTGTGGCATCTCCCCACCTTTCTAAACAGGAAATTTCTTCTGAGTTTAGACTGTTCTGTTTAATTCTGATTATTGATTTTACTTTATTAAAACAGGTATGGACAACATTTGTCAGTGAAATAATGATTCCTTATTAATGTTTAACTATCTTGTGTTTTGTTCTTTAATGTAACATTCAGTTATTCTGAGTTAATATAATTTTCCAATCAATCTGAAGGTATACTTATATAAAATAGGTATGATTTTGTTCCAGAATAGATTGGAACAGTAATGAATTTATCTGAAATATCATGTTTTATGTTGTGTTCAGAGAGCTAAGCTGATAGTGTGACTTCTAACTACTTAAATTGATACACATATGACTATAAAACAACTTCATTGAACTTTTGGCAGAATATGAGCAATTAAGAGCTTACTTTTGTTTTTAAATTTCAAGTATCATTCTATTGGAGCTTAAGTATTTGTACTTTTCTATGAATTACTGTTTGTTCCTA
Source organism: Castor canadensis (assembly GCF_047511655.1). Classification (NCBI taxonomy): domain Eukaryota; kingdom Metazoa; phylum Chordata; class Mammalia; order Rodentia; family Castoridae; genus Castor; species Castor canadensis. Next base: position 78,156,440 of record NC_133391.1, on the reverse strand, counting down.
AGGATGTAATACAATAAAAGGAAAATTATTGACCATTTAAGTTATTCTTGGAACATAGTTTTAAGCCTTCATTTAGTTTAAAAATTGAAATGAGAACAGAATTAAACAAAACAAATATACAAGTCATACATAGAGCAGTCAACTTCAATGACTTCTCCATTACTTATTATCAGCTATTTAAATGAAATATGGGGTTTGTTTGCACTTCCAGGAATTGAACTTAGGGCTTTGAGCATGGTAGGCAAGTACTCTGCCACTAAGGTACATCTTCAGTTCATGAAATACCTTTTATATATGACAACAGGTAATACATGTGGTTGATATTTTCACTAATATATTTCAATATCATAAAATCCAAGTTCACCTTTATTTTGTTGTTGTTTTGTTTTTGAGACAAGGTCTCACTATGTAGCCCAGGCTCCCAAGTCCTGTGATGACAAGCAAGGGCCATCATGCCTGGCTCAAATTTACTTTTTTTTTTGTTTATGCCAGGAAAGTTCAATTTGTATAATCATTCAAATGATGCTGGTGTAATATACACCTCATCTCTGAGTTTATAAGTATGGATCATTTTTTACCAGCAGTCTGTAGTAGAGGTCAATACTTTGAAATCCAGTTACTAGAATTTAGTAGTAAACGATCCAAATAATACCCATGACATGCATACCTTATAAAATAGATCATTTCTATGGTTACAGAACAAAAATAGAGATTGAAGGCCAAATATCTTGATAACACCCATCCCAATATGTTTTTAAATTATTCTAATATAAATATATCTTTTACAACTTCTTAACGTGCTGTTCTAAGAGCAGAAATTCTAGGGAAAGCAATGTAGCTAGCCCGTATCTCTTTAAGATACCCTCTTCTTTTATGATCAAGAGTTACAAAATATATTTTTTAGTATAAGCTTAAAACTTATGCATTACATTTAGTGGAATTAGATGGATATCTGATAGCAAAAAGCAATTATAAAAAACTGGTTAAAAGAATCTTTCTCTTTAAAGCAACAGAAAGATGATATGATAAGAATTAGATAGACTAAGATTTCTGAAGAGGAAAATCTGTAGGGATGAGAACTGAGCACTACAGTCAGTTTTACTCCACAGAAATGGACTAAGTCTAAAAGCAAAGAACAGGATCTCGACAGGGACAGAATAATGCAGAAGCCTTGGGCAACAGGGAGGATTCAAAATCTTAGCCAGTTTTTCTCCTCAGGACACTTGTCAAATTCGGGGCAGCCCAGGGAAGAAGACTAGAAACCTAAGTGAAATATTCTTAAAAAGCAGAGTGAGTGAGGTTTTCCTTGCTATACAATAGAGTTTGTAACCTGTCATGGGAAGGGACTGTGGAGAACATACCAGGTTCTCCAATGAAAATTCTATGCTTATCAGGGCTGCAAAGAAGCTGAATAGGGCCTGTTTGGATTAAAGAAGATGATTTGATTAGATGGGATTCTATCAACCTAATAAAAGAAAAGGTGAACTCCTCCTGGAGGAAGATAATGTCATCTTGATCCCAGACATCTTTTTACATGGTCAGCATTCAGTAAAAAATTGAAAGGTGCCAACAAAACAGAATGATCTGAATAAAACCAAGAGAAAATAAAACATAACACAAATTGCCTACAAGATCAATACATTAGAGCTAACTGGCAAAGATGTTAAAATAAGCATGTGTAATATGTTAAAAATAAGAAACAATGGAGAAATTAGGTAAAAACAGAATCTCACCAGGAAATTAAAATTTAAAATGGATATTATATAATTGAAAATTTTAATATCTGACATCAAACTATTTAAGTGGTTTAATGTGAGTAAAGGAATACAAGATTAGTAGTAAATGCAAGACAGGTCAATAGAAAATATCCAACTAGAAACAGAGAAAAAATTAAATATACAAAAGAACATTACTGACATGTGGGATACAACAATCTCCTCTTATATAATCCTAGAAGAATAAGAGAGAATAAGAATGGGTAATTAATAGTATTTGAAGAGATAATAAGAATTTTCCAAATTGGTAAAAAGTCCTTAACCCTTCAATATGTTTATGAAGCACAAAAGATAAATTAAGAATACAGTAATTCAGACCCACCATAGGAAAATTGCTCAAGACCAAATTCAAAGAGAAAAAATATCTCAAAAACAATAACATAAAAAATTATGGGCTGGAAGTGTGACTCAAGTGGTAGAGTACCTGATTAGCAAGCTTATGGCCCTGAGTTTAAACCCCAGTGCATTTCCCCAAAGTTACATATTACATTTAAGGGAACATTGGTAAAATGGAGAATTTTCCTTTTAACATAAATTATGGAAACAAAAGACAAAGGAATAATAGCTTTAAGTCCTGAAAGAAAATTATTACCAGGCTAGAATTTTATTGCCAGCAAGCATATTCTTCAAAAATGAAGTTTTCAGATGAACAAAAATTGAGAGAATTAATCACAGTCAAACCTTTATTAAAAGAAAGACTTTTAGTGGAATTCATTAGATGAAAGGAAAGCAATCCTAAAGGGAATACAGACTTTCCAGAAGAAACAAAAGGTGACAGGAAGGGTAATATTTATTGATTGAATGTTGACTGTACATGACAAAAATAATGATTTCTTAAAGACTATCTGAGGCTTAAATTCATAATGGTAATGATGCAAAAGGCAGAGGTATAGAGTTAAAGAATTTTAGTTACTATCACTAGTAATTAAAATAATTTGTATTAGATTTTTTCAGATCAAGATATTGTAATTGCTGTAATCTAGTTGTAATTAAATCCTTATGGATCAAGATGCTGTAATTGCATGCTGAAATTTCTGGGATAACCTCTAAAAAGGATAACTAGAAAGATAAATTAATTTTAAATAATAAATACTGTATTGAATAATCCAAAAGAAGAACAAAGCTTTAGGAAAAAAAGGAAAAATAAATTATAAGTATAGATGTTAACATATCAGATATTACATTAATTCTAATTAGACTAAACAAAAAATTGTCAGACTATATTTAAGAAATCCAACGGTATACTATCAAGTAAGTATGAGAGAGGGAGCAAGAGACAGAGAGAAGTGGGATAAAGTGTATGGTACAAACATGAGCCAAAATAAACCTAGTATAGCTATTCATTTATTTAAGATAAAGGAGATATTAAAGAAAATATATTACTAGCAATGCACACAGATGCTTTATATTTACATATAAATATACCAGAAATATGTGAGTGCCAAGACTGAATATTTTTCCCCAAAAGATTACTGTGAATTATAAAATGTTAAATTGGCAGAATTCAAATGCAAAAACAGACAAACCACAATCGTATTGGAGACTTAATATAACCCTCTCGATTTCTGATATAATAAGGCACACAAACATGAAATATTGAGTACTTAAATAATAGTAACATCATATTCAATACATTCACATACAGAGCTTACTAAAGCATATGTTCTGTTTACATGTGGATGGGATATTATGAAAATTCTCCATATCTTGGGTCATAAAGCAAGCCTCAATTTTTAAAAAAGAATTGAATTAATTCAGTATGTTCTTTGACAACAGTAGAATTAAGGCAGAAATGAGAATAAAACAAGAAATCCCCCAAATGCTTCAATATTAAATAATGAAACCCATGAATCAGGGATAAAATTACACCTAGTATGCATGAGGTTCTGGGTTCAATCCCCAGCATCAAAAAAAAAAAAAAGAAAAGAAAAAAGAAAGATAAAATCACATCAGAAAATTTCAAATATTTTAGCTTGGTAAAAATTAAGAACTGACATATCAAAAAGAAATTTAGAAGGAAATTTGAAATCTTAAGTGCATGTATTAGAAAGGAAAGACTAAAAGTCAACAATCTTTTATCTGAGAAGGTAGAAAAAACAGCAAATCAAATACTAATAAAAATGAGGATATACACACACAAACTTGCATATTTCATAGGATGAAATAGATGGCAAATATACAAGAGAAAAAAATCAGTAAAGCTGAAACATGGTTTTTTGTAATGATTTATAAAATTTAAAACTCTTAGGTTCAAGAAAATAAAGAGAGAACACCAACTACCAATTTTAGGAGTGAGGAAAGGAGAATCAATACCCAACCTACAAACATCTTAAAAATATAAAAGGAAATATTATAGACAATTTTATGACAATAAATTTGATGATTTATATAAAGTATCCTTTAAAACCCTGATTCTCCAAAACCGAAGGAAAAAAATAGTCTGATTAGTAAAATCTATGAATTAAATTAAAAATCATTCTGTCTCACAATGTTTAATTCTTCCAAGTACTTATGTAAGAATGAGTATCCATGTATATAAACTCAAAGAATAGGAAAATAGAAAACATCTCCCAAATTATTTGGGTACTAGCTTAATCTGAACAGGTTATAACATCTAAATCCGAATAGGACTTAAAAAGGAAAATGACAAGTCAATCTTTTATAAACATACATGGACATTTTCTTAACACGTGCCACTGGCTCACACCTGTAATCCTAGCTACTTGGGAAGATGAAATTGGGAAGATCATGGTTTGAGGCTAGCCTGGGAATATAGTTTGAAAGACTCCATCTTCAAAGTAACCAGAGCAAAATGGACTAGAGGTATGGCTCAAGTGACAGAACACCTACTTTGCAAGCACAAAGCCCTGGGTTCAAACTCCAGTCCCACCAAAATAAATAAATTAATTAATTAAATAAAAATAAAACTCAGAGATAAATAAGAAGGAAACAATAAATTATTAGATAATATGGCTTATTTTAAGAATGCAATGAGTTAAATTAGATCAATGTAATTCATATTAATAAATAAAGGAGAGAAATAATACAATTATCCCAATGAGTGCAGAAAAAGACACTCAAGCCAGGTGCCAGGTGGCTTCTGTCTATAATCCTGGCTACTTGGCAGAAATCAGGAGGGTCACAGCCAAAGCCACCTGGGACAAATAGTTCACTAGACCCTATCTGGAAAATACTCAATACAAAAAAGGGCTGATGGAGTGGCTTAAGTGATAGAGCACTTGTGTAGTGTCCCAAATGATAATCAAAGAAACACTTGTAGTCACTCAGCAGGGTGAAAAGAAAAGTTTTACTTCTGCAGAAGGGTGCAGCCACAGACCATAATCTGATAAGCAGAACACACTGAGTGTGTAGTCAGCTCAGTTTTTATATCTCTGCCCCTCACCCTGATGGATGGGTTTGGGTTCAAATCTTCCCAATGAGCTAACTATTATTTGGGGTAAGGGCAAGGTTTTCTGAGGCAGTGACATTTTTATAGCTCAGTGAAAAAATGATTTCTAAAGGTCCCCTGAAGATAGGGGACAGGAGATGACATTTTACTCATCAAGCAGTTTGAGACTAGGGTACCTGGCAGTAAACAGCTCTTTGTCTGACCTCAAGAACCTTGCATGATCAAGCAATGTTTCACAAAGCACGTAGGCAGCAATTCGGGAGGTTAGCTAGCATCTACACAATGATAGTTATACATTAACTCCTTTGACAGAAAAGACCTACCTTCAGTTGATTCTCACACTAGCAAGTGTGAGGCCCTGAGTTCAAACCCAGCATCACCAAAAAAAAAAAAACCACTCAACAAAATTCACTGCACATTAATGATAAAATTGTTAGTAAATAACAATGGAAGAGAATATTCAGAGTGTCTTTAAAAACTTACAGTGAAGATCATTAAAGGTAAATTATTGAAAATTTTCCTCTGGAAATCAAGCTAAACTTGATTAAAATTAATTTTTTTCTGCTCCGCAAAAGACTCTACCATGAGAATGAAAAGAAAAGATACAGACTAGTGGAAAATATTTTCAACAGACATATTTGATCCAAAATATATAGATTATTAAAACTTGACAATAAGAAAACAATTACATGCAAAAAAATAGGTCAAAGACTTTAAGAAACACCTTATCAATCAAGATAGGCAAATAACCATATAAAAAGATGTTCCACATTATATGCCATTAGAGAAACGTGATGTCATTATATGACTATTAGAATGGCCAGTCTCCAGAACATTGATAACACCAAATGTTGAGGAGGATGTGGAGCAACAGGAACTCTCATTTATTGCTGGTGAGGATGAAAGATGATACAGCCAATTTGGGAAACTGTTTGGAAATTTCTTACAAAACCAGGCACACTTTTACTATGTGATCCAGCAATCATGCTCCTTAGTATTTATTCAAGGAAGTTGAAAATTTATAGCCACATAAAAACTTGGACAGGTATGTTTATTTATAGCACATTTATTCACCTATTGAAACAGTGAATGGATAAGTAAATTGTAATACAACACCAAAAGGAAATGAGCTATCAACCCACAAAAAGGCATTGAGACATCTTAAATGCATAGTAATAGGTGAAAAGGGCCAATCTGAACAATTCTGTACAAGTAAGACATTTGTATTGTTCATACAATAAGACATTTTGGAAAAGGCAAAAACTGTGGAGACAGTAAAAAGATCAGTGGCTTCCAGATGTTCTAGGGGATGGAAGAGATAGAGCACAATGATTTTTGCAGTGGAACTACTCTGTATAATACTCAAGAAGGATACATATTATCATAAATTTGTCCAAGCCTACAGAATATACAGCACCAACAGGGAACCTTAAACTATGGACTCAGTGACAAAGATGTCTTAATATAGTTTTATCTATATCTATCTATCTATAGATAGATATTTCAGTATCAATCCCAACTCTGGTGGGAGATTTCAGTAATAGGGAGGGTTGTGCATGGTGGGGACAGGGGGATACAGGAAATCTCTGTATCTTCTGGTGATTTTTTCTGTGAATCTAAAACTGCTCTTCAAAATAGTCAGTTTTTGATGATAGCTATTCTAACAGGGGTGAGGTGGAATCTTAGTGTGGTTTTGATTTACATTTCCTTTATGGCCAGAGATGTGTTTCATGTGGTTTTTGGCCATTTGAATTTCTTCTTTTGAAAAAGTTCTGTTTAGTTCAGTTGCCCATTTCTTTGTTGGTTCATTGATTTTAGGAGAGTTTAGTTGTTTGAGTTCCCTGTATCTTCTGGTTATCAGTCCTTTGTCTGATGTATAGCTGGCAAATATTGTCTCCTACTCTGTGGGTGGTCTCCTCAGTTTAGAGACCATTTCTTTTGTTGTGCAGAAGCTTTTTAGTTTTATGTAGTCCCATTTGTCCATCCTTTCTCTTAGTTGCTGAGCTGCTGGGGTTCTATTGAGGAAGTCCTTGCCTATACCTATTTCTTCCAGAGTAGTCCCTGCTCACTCCTGTACTAACTTCAGAGTTCTGGGTCTGATATTAAGGTCCTTGATCCATTTTGAGTTGATACTAGTGCAGGGTGACAAACAGATCTAGTTTCAGTTTTCTCCAGGCAGATAATCACTTTTCCCAGCAACATTTGTTGAAAGGCTGTCTTTTCTCCATCATATGTTTTTGGTGCCTTTGTCAAACATAAGGTGGTCATAGCTGTGTGGATTCATGTGGGTCCTCTATTCTGTTTCACTGGTCTTCATATCTGTTTTTTGTGCCAGTACCATGCTGTTTTTCTTGCTATTGCTTTGTAATATAGTTTGAAGTCAGGTATTGTGATACCTCTAGCATTGCTCTTTTTGCTGAGTATTGCCTTGGCTATTCGTGGTTCCTTATGTTTCCAAATGAACTTTGGGGAACACCAACAACAATAAATGTTGTCAAGGATGTGGGGAAAAAAGAACCCTCATACACTGCTGATGGTAATTCAAGATAGTACAACCAACCACTCTGGAAAACAATATGGAGGTTTCTTAAAAAACTAAAACAGATCTGTCATATGATCCAGCAATCCCACTCCTAGGGATATACTCAAAGGATTGCAACTCAGGTTACTCCAAAGGACTTGCACACCCATGTTTATTGCAGTACTATTCACAATAGCCAAGTTATGGAAACAGCCAAGATGCCCTACTACTGATGAATGGATTAAGAAAATACGGTATTTATACACAATGGAATTTTACTCAGCCAAGAAGAAAAATGAAATTTTATTTGCAAGTAGATGGATGGAACTGCAGAACATCATCTTAAGCAAAGTTAGGCAGGCTCAGAAAACCAAAAATCGTATGTTCTGCCTCATATGTACACTTTAGATCTAAAACAAATGCAGTAATATTATTAGACTTGAGTCACACACTAAGGGGAGAACACATACAGGAGGAATAAGGAAAGGTAGGAAACCCAAAACTTGAAAGTGTTTGATGTCCCCACTGCAGAGGAGCTAATACAATAACCTTAAAACAACAGAGGTCAATATGGGAAGGTAACCAGGAAGTAGTGAAGAAGTCTGGTAGACATGAATCAATTCGGGTTGTAATACACTTGTGCATGGAAGCAATGCTAGGAATCTCTCTGTATAGTTATCCTTATCTCAACTAACAAAAATGCTATGTCTTTCCTATTATTGCTTATGTCTACTCTTCAACAAAATTGGAGAAAAGGGCAGAACAGGTTCTGCCTGGAAGCGAGGGGGGTTGGGAGGAGGGAAAGTGGTAGGGTGGGAGAGCAAGGGGGAAAAATGGCCCCCAAAATGTATGCACATATCAATAAATGAATAAAGAAAAAAACCAAAATAGTTTGTTTTAATGGAGGACTTACCTCTCATAATAAAATCTATGGTACAGCTATAGTAATTAAACCAGTGTGATAGGGTATGATTAACAAAGAGGAAAAACTCAATACTTAAGCAGACCCATTGGCCACTGGGTTTATGATGAAGATCACATTTCAAAATTAATTGTGACTGGATCATATTTTCAATATATGGTTCATTTTGGAAAAATAAACCCAGTATTACTTATTTGCAAATTTTAAGTTGATTTTAACTTTAAATATTAAGAGCAAAATAATTAATCTTTGAAAATAACTCATTAAAAAAAACTCTTATGACCTTGGAGTATGAAAAGATTTAAACAGAACACAAAATGTACTAACCAGGGGAGATCCAAGATGGCAACTGGGACACAGCCACTGATTGTGTGAGCTCCGTGAACCAGGGACTTTGCTGAGTGCTGGAGACACACTTGGCTGAGGTAAAGCACCAGGAAGAGCTGAAACATCAGCACTCTGAACCCCTAGCTCATGGAAGGCTTCTCCACACCATGATTTATTAAAAGAGCAGCCTGTGCTGCATGCCAAGCCCCACCCCATTGGCCTGCAGAGCCACTGCTCTGAAGGTCACGGAATCTCCAATCCTTGGGCCTGCTCCTCGGCTCCAGCAGGGCTGTGCTCCCCCAAACTCCCACCCCTCAGACCCCCACGATTGCTGCTGGACTGAGCCCCTAAGGCCTGCCAATCAGGCATCCACAGGCACAGCACAATCTCCTCCAGGACCATGCCCCTAAAGCCTGCCAAGCCAGTGATCCACAGACATGCACGATCTCCACTCCGCTGGGCCTGCACCTTCCAGGCACGCTAGGCCCACACTCCAAAGGCCCACTAGATCGCCTAAATGACAGGCCTCCCCCGGCAGGCCCATGGGACCCTACCCACATGCCACCTGCCACAGGAGTGTTCCAAACCTGCCTAGGAGACACAGACAGGTCTAGATGCTAAAGGAGTAACAGCGGAACTACTAAGACTGAAATTTCACTGTTTTTGAATTGGTGATTTTTTTTTCTTTTTTACATAATTTTTTAAATTTTTATTTATTTATTTATTTTTGTTTGCCTTTAAAGGTTTGGCTGTCTGGTTTGCTCTTTTTTGTCCACCATCTCTCCCTGCTGTTTTCCTTGGTACTTTTCTTTTTTTCTCCTTCTACTTTTCTTGCTTTCTCTATATTCTCCTTCCTCCTTCATTTTGTTAGTTTCATTACTGTAACTCAGCTAACACTAAATTACATATAGTCCAGGGACAGAAACAGTACCAAGTGGAAATACGGGAAGACAAAAAAGGGATGGAAACCATTCTCCCCCCAAAATAAATTAGTATAGGATTCCGAGGGAAGTGAAGAAAACAGATACCCAGGTCCAGACTCCAACAAAATAAAAATAAACTATACCAAAGAACCCAAGGAAGCCCACAAGAACAGGCTGAAAGAAGAAATCCTGCAAGTAATCACTGAGAATTTCATGGAGATGTTACTAGACATGGTCAACCAAAATGTACAAGAGGCACTCAAGAAATTCCAAGAGGACAAAAATAAAGAATATGAGAAAACACACACAAAAAATGAAATCATAGGAGCCCTAAATAAACACCAAAATGAAACATAAAATACCACAAATAGAGAGAGAAATGAATTAAGGGTGAAAATTGACAACACTAAGGAGGAAATTACCCAAGACAAGGAAAATGTCAGAAAAAAGAATGAAACAGAAATTAAAAAAACAAAATGGAAGGCCATTTCAGCAGAATAGAGCAAACAGAAGACAGAATCTCAGAACTTGAAGATGAAATAGTAATTAAAGGAAAAACCAATGAACTATTAGTCAAACAACTCAAGACCTGTGAAAGGAATATGCAAGAACTCACTGACTCCATCAAAAGACCAAACCTGAGAATCATGGGCATTGAAGAAGGAGAGGAGGTACAATCAAAAGGAATGTGTAATATATTCAACAAAATAATAACAGAAAATTTCCAAAATCTAGAGAAAACTATGCCCATCCAGGTACAGGAAGTCTCCAGAACACCAAACAGACTTGACCAAAATAGAACCACCCCATGACATATTATTATTAAAACAACAAGCACAGAGAATAGAGAAAGAATATTGAAGGCTGTAAGAGAGAAAAAACAAATAACATACAAAGGTAAACCCATCAAAATCACAGCAGATTTCTCAACAGAAACCTTCAAAGCAAGAAGAGCATGGAGTGAGGCCTTCCGGGCACTAGATGAAAATAACTTCAACCCTAGGATGCTCTACCCAGCAAAACTATCATTCAAAATACATGAAGCAATAAAAGTCTTCCATGATAAGAAGAAACTAAAACAATATATGACCACCAAGCCACCAGTACAAAAGATTCTCCAAGGAATTCTTCACACAGAAAGTGAAAGCAAACAAAACAATGAAAGGGCAGGCAATACCAAACCAGGAGAAGAAAAGGCAAGAAAGTAGAGAGTAACACATTTCAGCTACACACAAACAAACCCTTAAACAACAAAGACAACTAAGTGACAGGTGTCACCACATACCTATCAATACTAACAATAAACATTAATGGACTTAATTCCCCATCAAAAGACACTGATTGACAAACTGGATTAAAAAGGAAGATCCAACAATCTGCTGAGTCTGCCTACAGGAGACCCACCTCATCGACAGAAACAAGCACTGGCTGAGAGTGAAAGGCTGGAAGAAGATCTACCAAGCCATGGCCCCCATAAACAGGCAGGGGTAGCAATATTTATCTTGGATAAAGTAGACTTCAAACTTACATTGATCAAAAGAGATAAAGAAGGACACTCTATACTAATAAAAGGGGAAATACACCAAAGGGAAATAACAATTATCAACCTATATGTACCCAACAGCAATGCACCCAATTTCATCAAACATACTCTGAAGGACCTAAAAATATATATAGACTCCAACACAAACAACTTCAAACTACATTACAAAGCAATAGCAATAAAAACTACATGGTACTGGCACAAAAACAGACATGAAGACCAGTGGAACAGAACAGAGGACCCACATATGAATCCACACAACTATACCCACCTCATTTTTGACAAAGGGGACAAAAATATAAGATGGAGAAAAGACAGCCTCTTCAACAACTGTTGTTGGGAAAAGTGGTTATCTGCCTGGAGAAAACTGAAACTAGACCCATGTCTATCATCCTATACTAGTATCAACTCAAAATGGATCAAGGACCTTAATATCAGACCCAAAACTCTGAAGTTAGTACAGGAAGGAGCAGGAAACACTCTGGAACTAATATGTATAGGTAAGGACTTCCCCAATAGAACCCCAGAAGCTCAACAACTAAGAGAAAGGACAGACAAATGGGACTTCATAAAAAAAGCTTCTGCTAAACTGAAGAGACCACCCACAGAGTAGGAGAAAATGTTTGCCAGCTATACATCAGACAAAGGACTGATAACCAGAAGATTCAGGGAACTCAAAAAACTAAACTCTCCCAAAATTAATGAACCAACAAAGAAATGGGCAACTGAACTAAACAGAACTTTCTCAAAAGAAGAAATTCAAATGGCCAAAAAACACATGAAAAAATGTTCACCATCTCTGGCCATAAAGGAAATGCAAATCAAAACCACACTAATATTCCACCTCACCCCTGTTAGAATAGCCATCATCAAAAGCACCAACAACAACAGGTGTTGGTGAGGATGTGGGGAAAAAGGAACCCTTGTACACTGCTGGTGGGAATGCAAGCTGGTGCAACCACTTTGGAAAAAATTTGGAGGCTTCTTAAAAATCTAAACATAGACCTGCCATATGATCCAGAAATACCACTCTTGGGGATATACCCAAAAGAATGTGACACAGGTTACTCCAGAGGCACCTGCACACCCATGTTTATTGCAGCACTACTCACAATAGCCAAGTATGGAAGCAACCAAGATGCCCCACTACTGACAAATGGATCAAGAAAATGTGGTATTTATACACAATGGAATTTTATTCAGCAATGAAGAAAAATGAAATCTTATCATTTGCAAGTAAATGGATGGAACTGGAGAACATCATTCTGAGCAAGGTTAGCCAGACTCAGAAAACCAAAAATCATATATTCTCCCTCATATGTGATCTTTAGATCAAGGGCAAATACAGAAATGTTGTAGGACTTGGGTTACATGACAAGGGGAGAACATATACGGGAGGGGGAGGTATGAGGTTAGATAGAAAACCCAAAATATGAAAGCATTTGATATCCCCACTCCAGAATAGTTAATACAGAAACCTTAACTTGACAGAGGTCAAAATGAGAAGGGGATCAAGAACCAGTGTAAAGATCAGTTAGTGATGAATCAACCTGGGTTGTAACACATTTGTACATGGAAGCAATGCTAGGAATCTCTCTGTATAGCTGTCCTTATCTCAACTAGCAAAAATGCCATATCTTTCTTATTATTGCTTATTTCTACTCTTCAATGGAACCGGAGAAATGCACAGAACAGGTTCTGCCTGAAAAGGAGGGGGAGGGGGTAAGAGGGAGATATGACCCAAACAATGTATGCACATGTGAATAAATGAAATTTTAAAATGTGCTAACCAGAAACTGAAAATATTGACAAATCAGACTACATTAAAATTTTTTATAGATCATTGACACAACAATAGAGTCTGAAAAAAGATATTTGTAACATATCTGAAAAATATATTGAATATTGAATATTGCAGATACTTAAGCAAGCAAACAGGCAAATACTCAAATAGAAAAATGTACAAAGGACTTCAACAAGCACTTTATAATAATGCATGCTAATGGCCAATGAATGTGAAAATGTTCAAATTACACTAATCACCAAGGAAATGCTCATGAAATTGCAATATGGTATCACCCCTATTACTAGTGATCAAAATTGAAAAGACAACATAAAATGTTGACAAGGATATGGAGCAACTGGAACTCTAACACTTTGCTGGTGTTAGTACAATTACTAATACAATCACAATACTTGCTAAAGCTATATATATATATACACACACACACACACACACACACACACTTTAAGCACTGAAATCTAATTCCTCTGAATATATTCAACATAAATACATATAATGTTCACCTAAGGACAAGTATAAGAATGCTCATAGGAGTACTATTCAACAAGGGTCAAAACTGGAAAAAAACTCAATGTTTATCAGTTGAGAATGTATAAACAAAGTATAGCAAATTCATACAGAGGAATAATATGAATCAATGAGAATAAAGGAAATTATAACATACAACAGACAAAATTTACAAACATGATGTTAAATCAAAGACAACAGACACAAATGTGTAACACTCTCTAACTACATTTGCATAAGACTATTTGCAAATAGTCTATGATAATAAAAGTTGGGATATTGCTTATCTCCTAGGGGGGAGGTAGTAACCAGACAATGGTAAGAGGGGATTTCTTGATTTTTTTAAATGTTTTACTTTCTTGTCTAACATATCCTTATAGCATTGTATTAACTTTATGAAAATTCACAGGATGGTACACTTATGATCAGTATCCCTTTCTAGCTGTATTTTATTCTTCAAAACAAAAGTTACTCAGCAAAACTTAAAAGTTTTGTAGATACCCATTAAAATTAATTTATTGAATATAATCAAATGATAAGCTCACAAAAGAAATTTCTTCATGTTCTTAAGGTTTTTTGTTAGATATCATTTTGATTGCTCTGAAAATATTGCTTCAACTGAAAATAACTCAGAAAACGTTCATTTTCTATCACTGAGGGCAGGAGTTAAAACTGAGGAAGTTCTGTGACTTAAAGGATGTTGATACACAACCATGTTACAGTTTGGAATGAAATGGCAAAATCTACGTGCAATAGTAAACAAGAACACTTGGTGGCGCTGCAGGCTAAGACTGCGAATAAAAGCGCGCTGGAGAAAACCTGACGCCATTAAGCTGGCAATCAGAACACCCAAAACTCCTTAAAGGAAGGAAGCATTTTAGGTAAGATCCAGAGGAGAGAATTTCAGAGAAGACATAGTTCAGAGAGCAATTCGGTGAATAATATTTAATTCAAGGATCGTTAACCAAATCATTTGGGTGGATTGAATACGGATTGCACTTTCTGGACCGGTTCTGAACTATGGAGACTGCGCTGGCAAAGACACCACAGACACGGCAAGTTATTTTTCTTGCTATTCTATTGTTTTGGTGGGAGGCTGGCTCTGAGGCAATTAGATATTCCATGCCAGAAGAAACAGATAGTGGCTATCTTGTGGCCAACCTGGCAAAAGATCTGGGGCTCAGGGTGGGGGAGCTGGCCCCTCGCGGCGCGCGAATCCATTACAAAGGGAACAAAGAGCTCTTGCAGCTTGATGTAAAGACCGGCAATTTGCTTCTGTATGAAAAACTAGACCGGGAGGACCTGTGCGGGGTGACAGAACCCTGTCTATTGCACTTCCAGCTCTTACTAGAAAACCCCATGCAGTTTTTTCAAGTTGATGTGCAGCTCACAGATGTAAATGACCATTCTCCAGCGTTCCTAGAGAAGGAAATGCTCCTAAAAATCCCAGAGAGCGCCCAGCCAAGGACCCCTTTTCCTCTGAAAACAGCTCAGGACCTTGACATAGGCAGCAACACTGTGCAGAACTACACAATCAGCCCCAACTTCAATTTTCATGTTGTCACTCATAATCGCGGAGATGGCAGAAAATACCCAGAGCTGGTGCTGGACAGAGCGCTGGACCGGGAGGAGCAGCCCGAGCTCAGTCTACTGCTCACAGCGCTGGACGGTGGGGCCCCGCCTAGGTCTGGGACCACCACAGTCCGCATTGAAGTCGTGGACATCAACGATAACGCCCCCGAATTTTTACAGTCGCTCTATGAGGTACAGGTTCCTGAGAACAGCCCCCTCAGCTCTCTAGTTGTCACTGTCTCTGCCCGAGATTTAGATGCAGGAACTTATGGGAGTGTTTCCTATGCTCTGTTTCAAAGTGATGACACTTCTCAACCATTTGTAATAGACGAAGTAACAGGAGAAGTGCGCCTGAGGAGGGCGTTGGATTTCGAGGTTACTCCATATTATAACATGGAAATTGTAGCCACAGATGGTGGAGGTTTTTCAGGAAAATGCACAGTTGCTATAGAGGTGCTGGATGTCAATGACAATGTCCCTGAAATGACCATGTCGAAGCTCACCAGCTCCATCCCAGAAAACTCCCCAGAGACTGTGGTTGCCATTTTCAGTGTGTCCGATTTAGATTCTGGAGACAATGGTAGAATCCTTTGCTCCATCCAAAACGATCTCCCCTTCCTCTTAAAGCCCACATTCAAGAACTTTTACACCCTGGTGACAGAAAGGCCATTGGACAGAGAGAGCACATCTCAGTACAACATCACCATCATGGTTTCAGACATGGGGACTCCCAGGCTGCAAACGGAGCACAGCATAAGCGTGCAGGTGTCCGACGTGAACGACAACGCCCCGGCCTTCACGCACACCTCCTACACCCTGCGGGTCCGCGAGAACAACGGCCCCGGCCTGCACATAGGCAGCGTGAGCGCCACAGACAGGGACGCGGGCACCAACGCCCAGCTCACCTACTCGCTGCTGCCGCCCCCAGAGCCGCACCTGGCCCTCGCCTCGCTCGTGGCCATCGACGCGGACAGCGGGCAGCTGTTCGCCCTGAGGCCGCTGGACTACGAGGCCCTGCAGGCCTTGGAGTTCCGCGTGGGCGCCGCCGACCGCGGCTCGCCCGCGCTCAGCAGCCAGGCGCTCGTGCGCCTGCTGGTGCTGGACGCCAATGACAACTCGCCCTTCGTGCTGTACCCGATGCAGAACGCCTCTGCGCCCTGCACCGAGCTGCTGCCCAGGGCGGCCGAGCCGGGGTACCTGCTCACCAAGGTGGTGGCGGTGGACGGCGACTCGGGCCAGAACGCATGGCTGTCCTACCAGCTGCTCAAGGCCACGGAGCCCGGGCTCTTCAGCGTGTGGCCGCACAATGGCGAGGTGCGCACCGCCAGGCCGCTGAGCGAGCGCGACGCGCCCAAGCACAGGCTGCTGGTGCTGGTCAGGGACAATGGCGAGCCGCCGCTGTCTGCCAGCGTCACGCTGCACGTGCTGCTGGTGGATGGCTTCTCCCAGCCCTACCTGCCGCTGCCGGAAGCGGCGGCCGAGCAGGGGCGGGGCGACGCGCTCACCTTGCACCTGGTGGTGGCCTTGGCGTCGGTGTCGTCGCTCTTCCTCTTGTGTGTGCTGGTGTTCGTGGCGGTGCGGCTGTGCAGGAGGAGCAGGGCGGCCTCTCTGTCTGGCTGTGCGGTGCCAGAGGGTCACTTTCCGGGCCACCTGGTGGACGTGAGAGGTGAGGGGACCCTGTCCCACAGCTACCAGTATGAGGTGTGTCTGAAGAGAGGTTCTGGGACAAATGAGTTTAAATTTCTTAAGCCGATATTGCCCAACCGTTCACCCCAGGACTCTGGTGAAGAAATAGCAGAAAATGCTCTTTTCCGGAATAGCTTTGGATTGCATTAGCGATGTGTTTACCATGCAATGCTTTCCCCGTGTATCATCAACTAATCCAGACATAGTATGAGCGTGTTGCAGATTTTCGGATTTTCCTTTTGTAATCGGTTTGTCCATCGAACTTCTCTTCAGTTCTGCAAACTTTAATTCCACTTCATTGCTTTCCTTGCACGTTGTCCTTCCTGTCCCATGCATGCTGTTGCTTTTTCTGAGACTTTTGCTTTCTCATCGGTATTTGTTGTCTTAATAAAATAAAATATTAATGGTATTTTCTACCCAATTTGTTTCATCACATCTAAATTTATTTGATGCTAAATTGGAAAAAAATGTTTTACATCATTTTTGCAGTTTCAAAGGAATGCATACATATTTAAGAGATCATGCATGTGAGAAAACATGATGAAATGCAGCAATCTTCTATCTACTGTTCTTTTCCAGCTCTCGTTCCCATAGGCAAAAAATGTTAAGCAAAGTACTTTTTCATTGAATTGTAGCATACAGAAAGAATATCTTATATGCTCAGCTTAACATATTTTCACAATTAAGAATCCACCATACTAACAATATCATGGGTAAGTTAAACATTAGTAGCACTCTAAGGGGCACACAAATTAATCTTTACTATCATATGGGCTCAAGTACAGCAAACAATACTATAGTTTTTAAATTTCTTTTCTTTTTTTCTTTCTTTCTTTTTTTTTTGCAATGCTGGAGATCAACCAAGGCCTTGGGCATAATAGACAAGCACTGTGTCACTGAGGTATACCTCCAGTCCTTTATAGTTTAATTTTACCACCTTTGAAGTCAGGTAAATGGAATTTTATAGTATCAATATAGTATCTGTTCAGCTTCTTTCACTCAACATTAAGAAATGTATCCACAGTACTGCCTTTTTATTTTATTTCTTTCATTTTCATTGCTGTGCAGTAGTTTATTGGATTTATTCCACAATTTATTATTCATTCTGTAGATATTGAGTCAGTGCAAGTTTTGACTATTATAAATAATACTGCTATAAACATTTCTGTACACGTTTTTGGTATAATATGTTTTGTGCATTTCTGTTGAATAATTACATAGAAAGTAGAACTACTGTTTCTTTAGTAAGATTAACTTTTAGTACATATTTCAAGATAGGTTTGAATTTATACTGCTATCACAATATCTGAATATACAAGCTTGTGCACATTCTTGCCAAACTTTGGTATTGCTTTTTTTCCACTTCATCCCACTAAGAAGCATTTTAAAACCTGTTTACAATCTCTTTTTATACTTACTTGCTTATCATTAAGGAATGTATTTGTATCTGTTATCTGATTAATTGGTCCCCCTTTCTCAGATCCATATGTTTAAGCCCTAACTCCTATCTACTTTAGAGATAGGTCTTTTAAAGGGATAATTTTCAATGGTTGGGATAGACTCTAATCCAATACTACTAGTGTCTTTAAAAGAAAAGATTAGAACATGGGGGAGGTGAGGGAGAGAGAAAGAGAGAGAGAGAGAGAGAGAGAGAGAGAGAGAGAGAGAGAGCCTGTCAACACCTTGATCTTAAACTTCTAGCCTCCAGATATATGAGGAAAGAAATTTCTTTTTGAAGCCCCCTATTCTGTGCTATTTATTATGGTGCCCCTAGCAAGCTAAGACAGTGTTTTTTCAAAAGCTTTAGACAATCTCTTGTTAAAATTGCTGAGAATCTACCACACTTAAAATAACTTCAAGTGTCCATTCTTCACATATAGCTATATCACTATTTATAAGGACTTATCTGGTCAAACTGAAACTTCCATTTATTGTTTATTAACAGCTTCTTTTTGTATGAATGAAATGGATGACATTTTTATATTTCCTTTATATCTGTTTCTACCTTACACTTTCCATCTTTTTCAGTTACATGGTCAAATTAGAAGACCTTTTTACAACTGTAGCTGTCTCTTTACATTTTTGTTATAAGCATCCCTTATCTTTTCTATAGAGATGTTTTAGAAAACATTTCCAATTTACTTTTAATGACAATATAAATTATGAATGCCTTGCTGCCATAGATCACCAGGAACACACTTTATGACCAAAAAAGTTGGATTTACTGACTCATCAAAATGAAGAACACTATGCACAATAGGAAACCATGAGTCATCTTAATAATAAAGTTGCTTTCTTACTCTTTATAAAGGACTTATACAATTTGGGCTTGTATATTTTTGTATACAAGCCCAAAATATACAAAAATATTTTGTATATTTTGCAGCATGTTCAAGAAGTATAGATTGGATGCTTTCAGAAAATGGGAGTAACTAAGATAGGGAATCTTAGTGATTTTTACTTAGGAAGTAGAAAGAACAAAGTGAATTTAAAGTTGTAATTCATAAAGAAGCAGAATTCACTAATATTTGTAAATAAATGGGGGTCTTTGGTCACTGTTTTGGTTTGGACAATTTTTTTTTGTCTCTGCTCAAACATAAAGTCATTTTACTTTTGTCTAGCTCAGTCGGGGTCACATGCATCTTAACAATGTTCTGTTCCATGAAATTGTTCATGTTCAATGGAAAAGAACATGGCCTATGTGAGTGCCAACCTGATTGGTACGGGCTGATTCTCCCTCAGAATATTGTTCATTGCAGAACTGAAAGTATAACTTAGAGTTAGAACTAGCTTAGTGCTCTTTTTAAATCAAATGTTGTACTTCCTGTGCTATTGAAAGAGATATTTTGTTCTTACTTGTTTGTGGAACCTAGATCTAAAATGAAGATGACGATGATGATGATGATGATAATAGGACATGAATGTAAAATGGAATGGTCTGAGGGGAGGTTGATGGCAGGGGGAAGGGGAAAAAGAAGGATATTGAGGGGAAAGAGGATCAAAATACACTACAGGTATATATTTGAAAACACTGTATAAAAAATGGGAGAGGAGAGAGAGAAATGGGGATATAATAGAGGGGGTGAACTTGCTCACAGAACACTGCACACATGTATGGAATTACATAATGAAACTCACTTGTACTATTAATGTGTCCTAATTTAAGCTATAATAAAATTATTTTTAAAAGAAAACACGGTTCATAAAATCAAGATCAAATAGACTCACCATTTAAACTCCATCAGTTGGCCTTATCACTTTTTCAAATAGCTTTAAAATCTCAATCAAGAATCTAACTTCTGGGTCCAGGTTTACCAGGAGGAAGAGAGAAGAGGATCATGGTTCCAGGCCAACCCACGCAAAAATATGAAGCCCTATGGGAAAAAAAAACTAAAAACAAAAGAGCTGGGGGCTTCTGACTCAAGTGGTATAGTGCTTGCTCAGCAATCTTGAGGCCCTGAGTTCATTCCCCAATACTGACAGAAGAGGAAGAATCTCTTTAGGTCTGTACAAAACTGCTATCTTGTCTTCATACCTCTTCTAGTTGAATCCATTATTTGTTAGGTCCCTTATTCCCTTTTATTTCCTCCCTTTGCTACAGTACGTTCCCAACTGGCATCCCAAAATGAATTGCATGAAATAAAAGTTCTCTGTTTCTGTATGCCTGAAAATGCATTTAGCTTTCCCTCATACTTGATTAATGATTTAACCAGATAGAGAGTTCTTGCTCTGAAATTTGAAATATTACTGTATTGATTATTAATGCACAATTTTATAAGAAATTTTATCCACTCTGATTTTTGATCCTACTTATCCCCTTCCCTCTCTCACACATATAATATATAAAACATTTAAGTAATACGTATACATCTATATGTGCACATATATTATTATTTGTTTCCTTCTTTCTCTCAGATTTTAGAGTTCCCTTTCTTTTATGCAATAGCAATTTCATTATAAAGTTGTGATCATTTAGATTCACTTTGCTGGACACTCAATGTACTTTTGTATTCTAACAATTGATACCTTTTTACCTCTGGGATTATTTGATCTCTAGCATTATTCCCTTAATAATTGTATCCCTAACTTTATCTTGTTATTTTTTTCTGAGAATTGAGCTTGTCATGTATTGAACATCGTAATAATTATTTCTCTGTGTCTTATGTTTCTGTTTTATTTTACATCTTTGTCTTTTCATCTAAATTCTGACATCTCTCACTTAATTTTGAGTTAATTCTCATGGGTTGCTAATTTGGTGGCATATTTGAATTCCTAAAGAAAACTTTATTATTATTTGATTGTGCTTTTTCCTCATATCATTTGGTATTTTTCAAATTTTATTTCCTGAATTATTTGTTTCTTACTGTGTCCATTTTTCTTCTTTTTTTAACAGTTAAATGTTTCTGGTTTCCATATGTCAGATGGTTTTCTGTTCTTACATTAGAAAGAATTGTGTAGTTGGTGTGAAGTATCTGACATTGTATATATCTTCTCTGCTTTTGTAGGACAAGGTGGTCTCCACCCAGGATTTTGTCCTGAATAGGAATTCTGACAGGATGATCTATGTGAGGCAGTATAGGGGCAGGTTTATGAAATGATAGCTTTACTTTACGGTGTACTGTGATGACTGTGCAGAGAGCTCTTTTTGGGACATTGCCCTTCAAATGCCTAAATGCAAAGGCTGTGTGCTGGGATTCCAAAATCTCCTAGTGTTCTAGGAGATTCTAGGATCTCCTAGTATTCTAGTATACTAAATTCCCTAGTATTCTCCAGAAGATTCTTTTGATTTCTTTGGAAATCTTGAGTTTTGGGCAAATAAATTCAAAATCTCAACAAAAATATAGAAGATATAAAGAAATAACAATGAAAATTTTAGAAATTTAAGATATAACAATCAACAAAAAACAATGGATGGGCTCAATAGCAGAATGGAGGGAACAAAGAATGAACCAGCAAACTAGATGATAAAACAATAAAATTACCTAATCTGAACAAAAGAATGAAAATTGCCTAAAACTTGAACAGAGACTAGAAGTCTCTGGGACACTAACAAACAATCTAACATTTGTGTCATTAAAGTTTCAATAAAAAAGGAGAATAAGGGTGAGGTTGAAAAGAAATAATGGTTGAAAACCTCCTAAATTTGACAAAAGACATAAGAAACTTGGAGAATAAGAAAGCCAAACAAGGGCAGCAGGTGGGGTAGCTCGGTGATAGAGTAATTATCTGTTATGTGTAAGGCACTAGGTTTAATTCCCAGTACCACAAAAAAAGGCCAAACAAATCCCAAACAGAATAACCCCAAAGAAATACATACCTAGAGACATCATAGTTCAATATCTGAAAAAAAAGACAAGGTAAATATCTTGACAACAGTGAGAAAGAAATGATAACTTACCTAAAGGACAGTAACAACTTGCATGACAGTAGATTCCTCATTAAAAACCAGGGAGGTCAAGAATATGCACAGGTTTTTCAAGTGCAGAAAGAAAATAAGTGTCAATCCAGGATCTTATACCTAGTAAAAATTTCCTCCAGGAAAAGAATGTATGGACAGTAGCCATGCCCCAAAAGACTGCTGGAAGGAAGCACTCCAAACAGAAAGGAAACATTTTTTTAAAGGAACTTGAAACATCACATAGGAAGAAAGAATACAGGAAACAAACACGTGGTAAATAAAACAGACTTTCTGCAACTCGTATCTTTTCAAAATTATGTTTGATGGTCGAATCCAAAATTAAACCCTGTTTTATGTGGTTCTAAATTTATGCAGAGGAAATACTTAGAACAATTATTTTATAAATGGAAGACTGTAAAGGGAGATAAGTTATCTTCACTTTATTGACTAGTAAAATGATGACATTAGCAAATATAAGTTATAGATATATAATATAGTACTTAGAGTGACTCTGGAAAAACTATATAAAGTGATACACTGAAAAACACAGCTAATACATCAACATGGAATTGTAAAAAATTCTACTAGCCCCCAGGAAATTAGGGAAAAAATAGTACCTCAGTGACAGAGCATTTGCTTGGTATGCATGAGGTCTTGGGTTCAATTTCCAATACCATTAAAAAAACAATAACAAAGAGAAACAAAACAGGGAGAAAATAGCAACAACAACAAAAATAAAATGGCAGGCTTAAACTCTAAGCTATGAATAATTATGTTAAATGTAAATAGTTTGGACACACCAATTCAAAAAAAAGATATTAGGAGAATGGGTTTAAGAAATCATGATCCAACTATATATTGTCTTAAAAAAAATTCAAAGATAATGTTATGGGCAAATTCAAAGTTTAAAAATCAAAACAAGTAAACATTAGTAAAAGTAAAGCAAGAGTATGTATTTTGTTAACAGATAATATCAGAGCAAAGAATATCACCTGAGGCCAAGTGGGATATTATATAATGATAAAAGAAGAAAACACAGCAATCTAAATGTGTATACACCAAGTAATAGAGCTGCAAGATACATGCAGCAACAACTGAAGAAGGAAGTGGCAAATCTACAATTATAGTTGGAGACTTCAATGACATTCTCTCAAACACTGATAGACCAACTAAACAGAAAATCAGCATAGGAATTCCAGCAACCCACAGCATCTCATCCCTATTTATAGAACATCCCACCTACCAACACCAGAATACACATTCTTTTCAAATGGTAACAGAACATTTACAAGATATACCACAACCTGGAACATTAAACAAGCCTCAATGTAAAAGTGAAGTCACATAGAATGGGTTCTCCAACCATAATAGAATCAAACTAAGAATCTATAAAGGAAAGACAAAAGGGAAATCTTTGAACACTTGGAAACTAAACAGCAGATTTCTAAGTAATCCAAAATCAAGGCTGGCAGCTTGGCTCAACTGGTAAAGTGCCTGCCTAACAAGCAAAAACAAGGCCCTGAGTTAAACCCCCAGTACCACCAAAAACTGTGGAAAAAAATCAAAGACCAGGTCTCAAGTGAACTTTAAAAATATACTGAACTGTATTGAAAGCAAAGATGCAAAATATCAAAATTTGGGAGACATAGCTAAAGCAGTGCCAAGAGGAAAATTCATAGCATTAAAATGAATACATTAAAAAAGAGATAAAGTCCCCAAATCAATCACCTACCACCTTTCCATTTCAAACTTTTACCTCAAGAATCTAGAAAAATGAGGGAAAAAATAAGGCATACAGAAGGAAGGAAATAAAAATTATAAAAGAAGGCAAGGAAATTCAAAGCAAACATATTAGACAAAGTATATATAACAAAGAACTAGTTATTTGAAAAATGTCAATAAAACTGGCAAACCTCTAGCACCACTGGAAAAAAAATCTTCTGACCCAACCATTTAAGATTTTAAATGTGTCCTAGCATAAAATTTTTTGTATTTTTAACATTTTTGCAACATATGTCCTATCAATCTGCTTAAGTGATTGATTATATGTCATTATCTTTCCCTTGAATTATGTTTTTCTTTGTGCATAACTAAATTTAAAAAGAGTTATAATAGTTCCATTTCATATTTGAAGGTTAGAATTTATCTTTCTATCTTGATAAACTTGAAGGATTTTTAAAAGATATAAAGGAGCTAAAGGAAAACATTAATTTGATCAGCTATGCAAAAATTATAACTCAACTAAATGAAATTAAGTTTCATGTACTTTACAATGTTTAACCAGTTAAAGTCCTATTTCAGGACATTGGTAATAATCCAGCCAAATTAACATTTAAAATATCTATTGTTTAGTTTAGCATGCATGAGCAAAAAGAACATGGGTGTGATGATTTTTTTACATTATCTGTCATTCCTTGTTGTGTGAAGAGATGACCAAGATTTTGCTGCTCAATTATTAAAATTAAGATAGAAGGTAAGATTAAGATTATTCACAATGAAAGATGGAAATGTTGTATCTATTGAAAGTGATGTGGAAGTGATATGGATGGATTCATTTATTAAAATGTTGATGTTTGATACATTTCAATTTACATAAATATTACCACTAGCAAACAGCTGTACAAAAGTAAACCTTTGATAGAAGTTAAATACTGAAAGGAAAATTACTGATGAAACAACAAGACAGGTTATGAAACTAGTGATATGTACTTGGAAGTTTATTCTGTTTACTTTGTACGTGTTGGACTGTTTCCATAATAAAAATTTAACCAATTCCTTGTGAGAACATGTTTTTGAAGGTAATGTCAATTCAACTCTACTCAAGCAAATCAAATAAAAAGCAAAAGTCAGCAAAGCAGAGAAGCATTATCCCACAAGAATCTAATGTCATCCACTTTTTATAAAAAATGCAGTTTCTTGACATACTCAACGGATATCTTTTTGGGAACACTGAGATATTATCTTCTCTCTGCCATCACTACAATGTTCTCAAAGACATATCAGTGATCAAAACTGAGTTTGACACATACTGCAGAGTTGAAAACTTTGTTTTAACATAAATAATTATATAGCAAGTTGTGTTTGAGGATGCCTGGTGGCACTGCACTGGTAGTGAATAAAGGACTTTGGAAGATAAGGATGTCATTTAGGTGTATTCAGAACTCAATGCCCACTATGTTAGTCATACTTTCCATCACTGTGATAAAATACCTTAGAAAACAACTTAAGGAGGAAAGGATTTATTTTGCATCATAGTTTCAGAGGTTTCACTCCATTATGGGGGAAGGATGTGGTGAAGCACCTCACTTCATGTTGGCCAAGAAGTCCAGGGATAGAATGCCTATGCTAGTAGTCTCTTTCCTTTTTTCCCTTTTATTCCATTAGTCCCCAGCTTGTGGGATTTGGTAGCTATGGTTTTCCCCCATTAGTTAATCCTCTCTGGGAACACCCTTACAAATATACACAGAAGTGTGCTTTAACAATTTCCTAGGTTCCATTCAATCAAGTTGACAATCAAGTTAACCATCACATCCATTCAGAAAGAACATTTAGAAATTAACTGAAAATAGTCTTGTTTCAGAGAATAAATCAAGCTCATCCAAGAACCTTAGGACTGTTGGTTTTACTTTTTCTGTGCATTTTGTTATTTACATCCTCAAGAAATGTTGGGGACCAGGCATGACCCTGGACTGGGAATAATGGAGTTTGCACAGCCTCTTATACCATAATTTTCCCAGTGCTTAGGTGTCTTGACCTTTGTTCTCACATCTCCTTGAAGAATACAACCTGCTGTGTCTGCATATCAGCCCCCTATGCAAAACTAGATTAAGTACCAGAACTGTTAGGAAACTCCCTGATGCCAAATTAATCAATACCTTAGATAAAGTATCCTGCGTGCCTTGATGATTCCAGAACTGATGTGTTGTAATTAAGCTTCATTAGCCTTAGGAAAATTAGCCCACCAAACCTCATTCCTTTCACCTTGCATCAAGAATTGTTAAAGCTTGATTTTTACCTGAGTCTTTTCCTTGTACTGACCTATAAAAATAAACACTGTGGCTCAAGTAGGCGCTCACATTTCCCATCAGGAATGTGCAGCCCTCCCAATACCAGCGTTCTGTTTTATGTTGTATGTCTGTATGTTTGTGTGTGTTTTATTTCTTGTTCCCTGTCGCTGTTAGTCAGGCTCATCCAGCACACACATGTAGGCTGGGGCAAAGAAACAGTCCATACTCAGTAACATTGATGAAGTGAACCCTGGAGGCTGACCATGTTGATAGTCTCTTTATTCTTATGGCTGCAGAGATGTGATTTTTAAACTATAAGATCTCTGTTGTTCACAGCTTAGGCTTTTTATTTATTTTACTTAGGCTTGAAGTATTTTTAAAATATCCTAATTTTTAACATTTCATCATCTTACCTCTTATTTGAAGTGAATTATTCTTGAGTTTGTCTTAAACCCTAAACAATTCATTTCATCATAAATGAATTATGCTTGTCATATTTTGTATTCTTATATGTGTACTTACCCACAGGATATTTAGGGACACATTTTTACAATTTATCTGAACAGAAACCATGATGTTCCATCATTGAATTTCATGGTATTCACTCAAATGCAATTGATACTTTCACGTTCTTTTATTTGGTCTACATTTAAAGGACCTATGAGAGGATGATGGTTCTTGAATGTCTTTTTTCTGTATCACATTGTCTTCCTACAACAACCTATATTAATTAATTAATTAATTTAAGAAGGGAAATTGACCCAAAAAAGGTTAGAATAAAATGCACATGATTCTTAAACCCATGACCAATTCTATCCATACAGAAGTGAAGTGAAATCCTAAAATGCTTATGACAAATATTTGACTTATCTCCACATAATCTAATTGTACCCTTTACTGTACAGGTGTAACCACATAAAAAAGTAAGTCTGTGGTTCATGCCATTTATGAATCAAGTCATTTACAGAATTTATTGTTAATTTTACCATTCATGTTGCTTGCCAACATCTATGTTTTGCATAGTTTGTTAATGTCTTTTGGGGACAATTAAATAATGTACTTCTTGGGCTCACAAAATTACATTGCCCATCAGAGATAAATTGCACAGCTAAAGAGTTATAATGTATTATAGGAAGCTTACATTACTGGACAGAGTGATTCTTAAATATTAGTATGCATAAGAATCACTCAAGGAGAAAGACTGAAGTGTAGACTCTCCTTAACACCACCAGGCAGCTCTATTCAAGATCTCCCGGGAGCCAGATTGACTTAAAAACAAAAAGCACACACCAAAAATAAAACTCCCGAGAAATTTTTTAAAACTGACTCAACTTAAAAGTCCTGGAAAAGGTATTGATCTGAAAACTCCTCATGAAGTTATTCATTTGAACACATAGTGGTGCTGCAGTCTAAGAGAATGAATAAAAGCTCTGCAGATCCAGTGGACTCCATTTCACCAGAACCCAAGTAAAAACACAGAACACATTTACAGCTTCAGCTAAGACAGAAGTATTCCAGAAGGCTGTAGTCGCCAGACAAGTTGTAAGAACGACTTAAAATATCGATAGCAAATACATTTCTGAGGGAGGACGGTGGTGAGCTGGTGATTAGGAGCTGAAAAGGATTTTTCCTCTGGAATCAGACCTAACAACAGAGATGTCGCAAACAAAACAACAGCACAAGAACAGGCAAGTGGCTATCTTCATTATATGGATGCTTTTGTGGGAGGTGGGTTCAGGACTTGTTCAGTATTCCACACTGGAGGATACAGAAAGTGGCACATTTGTGGCCAACTTGACAAAGGACTTGGGACTAAGGGTGGGAGAGCTGGCTTCTCGGAGTGCCAAGGTTGTTTTCAAGAGGAGCAGACAGCGTTTGCAGCTTGATCCACAGACCCAGGATTTGCTGCTCAATGAAAAACTGGACCGGGAGGAGCTGTGCGGCTCCACAGAACCCTGTGTGCTCCCTTTTCAGGTGTTACCGGAAAACCCCTTGCAGTTTTTTCAGGCTGCATTGCGAGTCAGAGATATAAATGACCACTCCCCACAGTTTCCTACTAGATAAATGGTTCTTAAAATACTAGAAACTAATGCATCTGAAAAGGTATTTCCTTTGAAAATGGCGCAGGGTTTAGATGCTGGCAGCAACAGTCTTCAGAGCTACACACTCAGCTCCAACTCTCTCTTCCATGTCCTCACCTGCAAACGCAGTGATGGCAAAAAGCTCCCAGAGCTAGTGCTGGACAAAGCACTGGACCGCGAGGAGCAGCCTCAACTCAGACTAATGCTCACCGCCCTGAGATGGGACCCAGATCAGGGACCACAGAGATTCAGGTAATGGTCTTGGACAGGAATGACAATGCCCCCCGAATTTGCTCAGGAACTCCATGAGGCGCAAGTCACTGAGAACAGTCCCCTGGGCTCCTTTGTGGTTGATGGCTTCTCCCAGCCCTACCTGCAGCTGCCAGATGCCGCGGGGGAGCAGGTGCGGGGCCACACGCTCACCTTGCACCTGGTGGTGGTCTTGGCGCTCTACCTATTGTCTGTGCTGGTGTTTGTGGTGGTGTGGCTGTGCAGGACGAGCAGGGCGGCCTTGCTGTCTGGGTGTGCAGCCCTGGAGGGCACCTAGTGGACGTCAGCGGCAAGGGAACCCTGTACCATAGCTACCAGTATAAGATGTGTCTGAGAGAAGGCTCTGGGATCCGGGAGTACATCGCCCTGAGGCGGATTATCCTCTTAGTCATTCAAGGCCCTTAGAGACTTACTGCAATAGTAGCTCAAGTTTCCTTAGCAGAAGAATCAAAGTTGTTTGCCTCTGCATGTTTCCTTTATAAATCAAAACTTTTAGCTGATATAGCACTGCTTATATCTTGATTTTACTTTCTATGCAATTGTATGTTAATCCATTCATATTTTCCTTTTTCATCTGCTTCATATCTTACTGTATGCAGTCTTGATGTTTCCTTTCCTTTTATTAAGATTTTAATTAGGTTCACTCAATAACTCACTTCAAATTCTATATTTCAAAGCGGTATAGAGTTGCAAATCACTAGTTTTGTAATTTTGTGCTTTGTAATATTTCTTATACAGCTTTGCCATAGTTAATCATGTTTGAGGATATGTAGAATTCATTTTCTTTTAGTTATAGGGGCTTAAGGGTGTACTACTCAAATGAAAGTACAATAATGCATTTAATTGTCACAATATTTAAATATTGTGTATATTCATCTTGGTCACAAATAGACGACAAATATGGGTAAATACAACAAGTTACTCTTAGGTGATTACTCTTTATGGGTACTCAAAGCATATTCATGATGACTGAGAAAAAATTAAACCTAAATCATTTTAAACAACAGAATGTTCTTTCCATTTTGCATGAGATATTTAGCAGGGCCTGTGGTGTGATGACAATATGGTTTGTAAATTTTGAGGAGTAAATATAATGATTTATGGGCCTTTTAAAAAAATCTCAAGAAAGTCTACAGATGTGTGATATCTAAATATTTTACAGTAAAAGTAGTGGCCCATTCAGTCTTACTTTATTGCACCTACTTGTCATGTATGTGGGGACTAGGAAGGAAATATTTTCTTTGCTTCCTGTCTTGGTTCCCTCCTTTAGACTGTAATCTGACCTAGTTTAAGATTATCTGTGGTTTTGCTGGGATGAAAACTGTCCATCCACATCAGTGTTCTACCTCCAACAGTGTGATTCAAAGATGTACAAGGATAAACACAAAGGTCTAAGGAGAGCAATATCATTGTGAAAATGCAAAGCAGCTATAACTAAGAATAAAATTTGGGAGCAATGAAAGCATCAAATCACTGGCTATTTATAATAGAAAAAATTGTTTTTAAGTAACAAAATATTTTGTCTCCAATTAGAGAAATTTATTAGAAAAAGTGAATTTTCTCCTCCTCGTTATTTTCTCATTCAGAGATTAAACTTTGCAGGAATTGAATACTCATGACTAGGAGAGGGAGAGTGAAGTTCTCAAAGAATTTGAAAATTCTTGAGAGAAAAAGAATTTAAGATTGACATGCCATCAATCATACATGAAGTGTAATTGTAATTGTATCATATGTAAATGGTGCTGGAATGGGGGTATAACACAGAGGTAGAGGACTTAAAGGTAGTAAACAAAAGACCCTGGGTTCAATACCCAGCAAGGGAAGAAAGAAAATAATGGGAAAAAGGGGAAAGGGAGTCATTTTATGTAACTGAGTATCAAATGCATGAATCCTTAATAATCAGAGAAAATATTTTCTTTTGCTGTAAGTACCTTATAGAGATGCTCAAATCTAGCTGCTTTTCCCTTTTCATGCTTTGCTGAATTTCCATGAGGATAAGTCAAAAGACAAAGAATTCTGTTAAGACTTTATCTTTATTCAGCTGTCTGAGTCTTCAGTAATGTTGGAGTTGGGGAAACATTCCGTTCTGAAAGTATAGTGAAGAGTCCTTTTGAGCCAAGATGGCATATGATCTTAAACTAAAGTTGGAAGGTTATGTGCTAAGGGGCCATTAGACTTTGAAGACAAAGAACAGATACTATTAGCAATTTAGTTTGTAGGTGAATTTTTATCCATTATTGAGAAAGTGAACAGGATTTAGCTAGAAAAGATAATCTGGACTAAATTCAAAGATGGGAAACTGAGCGCCAATGGCTCATGCTACTGGGGAGGCAAAGATCAGGAGGAACACAGTTCAAATAGTTCAGAAGTCTCTACCTCAAAAATGCCCAACACAAAAAAGGGCTGGTGGAGTGATGCAAGTGTGAGGCCCTGAGTTCAAACCCCAGTACCACAACAAAAGAAGAGGAATAAGAAGAAGGAAGAGGAGAAGGAGGAGAGGAAGGAAGGAAGGAGGGAAGGAAGGAAGGAAGAAAGAGACAGAGAGAGAGAGAAAGAAAGAAAGAAAGAAGGGGGAGGGAGAGGGGGAACAATTGCCTTACTCTTGATTCAAAGTTATTTTTACTCTTGAGCAATCATAAACCATTTACAATTTTATTTTAAGGCAAGGCAACTTCAAAAAACTTTTTTATCTGGATATTTCATTAAGTGTAAGAGAGGATCTATAATAAGTACAGTATTATTATTGTTGCTACATTTTGGAGTTCTACACACTGAAAATCTGGGTCAAGGTAAAACAGATAGCTTTGTATATATAGTAATAATTTTCTAGTAATTTTTCTTCTGAGAGGATTGCTAAATCCATTACTGCAAATTACTTACAAATCGATCTCACTAGTATTTCAATTTTCCAAAAGGAAGAGAAATTAAGAAATTGAAACCCTCCTATACACCAGAATATACTACATGACTTTAATAGGCTCTAAACACCTTGAAAATAGTCTGCAAGTGTATGTGGTTATTTATTGTTAGATTTACAGAACATAGGACAATCCCTCATCATAGTAGCTGCTCAATTTGTTGAATAGATAATTTTAATATATTGATGAATTAATTAAATATCTAAGAACTTATTTATTTGAAACTTACCTACACATTGAATTTCAAAGGAACTATTTGTATTCAGAAAGGGATAAATAATTCTCTTAACTATAGTGAGAATAGTTCCAATGTCCATTTATTTGAGAGTTCTGAATACTCATAGAATTGTAAAATAATATATTAATCTCCAGCTGGATTTCAAACTGAACTTGTTCATATCTTTGATTTTAGTGACGAAGAATAAATTAAATACAAGACTATTCTGTTCATCAGATTAACTTTCTGAATCTATATTTAAATTTCTTTGCCTATGATTGGTGTTCCTGTTGAACTTTGGTTAGTTTTTATGGCATTATATTAAATGAAATTTGCAAAAATTCAAGAACTTGTAAAACATTAGAGTAGCCATTCATCCATTTTCAAAATATAATTCTATATAGTATGTACTCTTATTTTTCTCTATAAACATATCAATTCAGACAGAAATAATTAAAATGTTTTCTTGTGACGTCCCAGTTAGTTTTTAACACTGAAAAGCAAAGATATGAAATGAGTTTTAAATTTTTATGTGGGGTTGTTATAAGACTAAACTAGACCAATTATATATAAAAGTATTAAATATTGATTAAATCTACTGAAGTAATTCACTATACTTTTCATAAGACTTTCTTTGTTCTTAAAATGGTTTTTCCTTGCAAATGATTCTTTTTTAAAAATATAAGTTTTTCCATATATCCCATTACTCTATTCTGGGAGTATCTTTCCTTCTTGTTAGAATTTTTAAAGCTGGAAATCTATTAGTCATATCTCAGAGTTATTTTATGTCAAATACAAATATAGTTAACAAATAGTGTGATTGATCATATATTTCTAAAATTAGCAAGGTGTGGTGGCTGACAGCTTTAATCCCAGCTACTTGGGATGCTGAGATGGGGAGCATTGCTGTTCCAGGCCAGTTCAGAAAAGAAGTCCCAAGACTCTGTCTCAATAAAAAAAAAAGCTGGGTGTGGTATCATGTGCCTATCATTCCAGCTACTGATGGAGGCCTAAAATAGGATAGTGGTTTGGCTAGTGTGGGCAAAATAAACAGAGCAAAAGGTCTGGAGGTGTGGCTGGAGTGGTAGAGGAGACATGCCTTGCAAGCTGGAAGCCCTGAGTTCAAACAAAATTTTTTTAATCTCATTTACTTCTCTTCTTTTGGTATTTAACACTGTTAATAAAACATATTGTGTTAGTCTTCCTCTCAGTCTTTTATCTGTAAATTGTTTTACTTTCTCATATAATTGTATATATTGTTATTTTTAAAAAATATTTTGTTAGCATATATTAATTGAACAAAGTGAAGGGTCCCTCTATTAGTCCTTATCCCCCTACCTTTCAGCCCCTGCCCTTTAAAAATCAGTCTTACCTACTTTAAAAATGGGTTTCATTATGTTCTTTTCCTATGTGTATACTATGTATTTCCATCATTTTCTAAATCCCCCCACACACACTCACACAAGCCCTCTCTTTTCCCCTCCCACCTTCTGCTGGTTTCCTCCTCAAATAGTCTCCCTTTACATTCAGGTCCTTTTTGTTTCTTTAAGTTCTGATTCCCATATTTGAGAGAAAACATGCAGTATTTGTCTTTCCAAGTCTGGTTTATCTCACTTAATACGATAATCTCAAGTTTCATCCATTTTCTTGCAAACCACGTAATTTCATTCTTCTTTATGACTGAATAATACTCCATTATGTATATGTGTATGTGTGTGTATATATATATATATTCATATTATATATATATATATATATATATATATATATATATATATATATTCATCTGTTGATGGGCACCTAAGCTGATTCCATAACTTGGCTGTTGTAAATAGTGTTGCATTAAACATGGATATGCTGGTGTCTCTATTATATGCTTACATTCCTTTGAGTCTATGTCCAAGAGTGGCACAGCAGGATTATATGGTAGTTCTAATTTTAGTTTTTTGAGGAACCTCCCCATTGATTACCAGAACAGCTGGACTAATTTACATTCCTACAGCAGTGTATAAGGGTTCCTTTCTCCTGCATCCTTGCCAGCACTTGTTATTTTCTTGATGCTAACCATTCTGACTGGGGTGACATGGAATCTCAATGTTGTTTTGATTTGTATTTCCGCTGTTGCTAAGGGTGTTGTACATATCTTCATGCATTGCCATTTGTACTTCTTTTGAGAACTGTCTTCAATTAATTTGCTCACTTATTAACTTGATTATTTGTTCTTTGGGTATTTAATTTTTTGAGCTCTTTATATATTCTGGATATTAATTCCTTATCAAATTAATAGCTAGCAAAGATTTTTCTCTCATTCTGTCTCTTTGCTCAGATAATTATTTCTTTTGATGTTCAGAAGCTTTTTAATTTGATGCAATTCCATTTGTCAATCCTTGCCATTGTTTTACTGAGCTATTGGAGTCCTATTCGGAGAGTGGTTGCTTAGTTGCCAGTGTCTATATCTTGAAGTGTTTTCCCTGTTTTTCTCTAGTAGTTTCAAAGTTTCAGGTCTCCTTTTTAAATTCAGTTTTGTAAGAAATAGGGATCTGGTTTCAGTCTTCTATATGTGGATATCTAATTTTCCCAGCACCATTTGTTGAAGAGACTGTCTTTTCTCCAATGTGTATTTTTAGTGTCTTTGTCAAGAGTCAGATTACTGTAGCTGCATGGGTTTATATCTGGGTCCTCTGTTCTGTTCTATTTGGTCTACATTGGTATTTCTGCCAATATGAATGTGTTTCTTATTACTATGTCTCTGTAGCATAAATCAGTTTGAAATCAGGTATTGTGGTACCTCCAGTATTGCTCATTTTGCTCAGGAATTTTTCTGCTATTCAGGACCTTTTGCACTTTCATATGAATTTTAGGATTGATTTTTCTATTTCTGTGAAGAATGTCATTAGGGAAGTGTTGGGTATAACATTGAAACTGTTAATCATTTTGGTAATATCGCAATTTTCACAATGCTAACTCTTCTGATCCATGAACTTGAGAGGTCTTTCAACTTGTAGTGCCTTCTTCAGTGTTTTATAGTTTCCATCATAGAGGCCTTTCACTTCCTTAGATAAGTTTATTTCTAGGCATTTTATTTTTAAAGGCTATTGTGAATAGGATAGTTTTTCTAATTTCTTTCTCAGCATGTTTATTATTGGTATATAGAAAATCTACTGGTTTTTATATGTTGTATCCTATTATTTTGCTGAAATGTTTATCAAATTTTCTAGTGCAGTCTTTATGGTTTTTGAGTATAGGATCATACCATCTGAAAATAAGGATAATTTGACTTTTTCCTTTCTATTTGCTTGTCTTATCTATTGTTCTAAGCATATAATCATTATATTAAATAAGTGGAGAGAATGGAAACCTTTGTCTCATTCCTGATTTAGAGGAAATGCTTACATATTTTCCTTATTTAGTACAATGTTGACAATAGGCTTATTATATATAGCCTTCATTATGTTGAAGTATGTCCCTTCTATTTCTAGTTTCTTCAGTGCTTTTATGATGAAGAGATGCTGAATTTTACCAAATTTTTTCTCTGCATCTATTCAGATGGCCATGTGATTTTTGTCCCTGATTCCATTTATGTGCTGCATTATGTTTATCAGTTTGAGTATGTTGAACCATCCTTGCATCCATGGAATGAAATCAATTTTGATGATGGTGAATGATCTATTTAAGGTGTTATTGAATTCAGTTTGCAAATACTTTATTGAGAATTTTTGCGTCTATGTTTATTGAGAAAATTAGTGCATGGTTTTCTTTTTTATGTTTTGTGTCCTTTTCTGGTTTTGGTGTCAGGGTAATACTGGCTTCCCAGAATAAGTTTATTAGCATTACTTCCTTTCTATTTTCTTTTTCATTTTTCTTTTATTATTCATATGTGCATACAAGGCTTGGGTCCCCTGTCCCCACCCCCTCCCTTACCACCCACTCCGCCCCCTCCCTCTCCCCCCTTCCCCCTCAATACCCAGCAGAAACTATTTTGCCCTTATTTCTAATTTTGTTGTAGAGAGAGTATAAGCAATAATAGGAAGGAACAAGGGTTTTTGCTGGTTGAGATAAGGATAGCTATACAGGGCATTGACTCACATTGATTTCCTGTGCGTGGGTGTTACCTTCTAGGTTAATTCTTTTTGTTTTTTGTTTTTTTTTTTAATTTTTCTTTTATTATTCATATGTGCATACAAGGCTTGGTTCATTTCTCCCCCCTGCCCCCGCCCCCTCCCTTACCACCCACTCCGCCCCCTCCCGCTCCCCCCACTCAATACCCAGCAGAAACTATTTTGCCCTTATCTCTAATTTTGTTGTAGAGAGAGTATAAGCAATAATAGGAAGGAACAAGGGGTTTTGCTGGTTGAGATAAGGATAGCTATACAGGGCATTGACTCACATTGATTTCCTGTGCGTGGGTGTTACCTTCTAGGTTAATTCTTTTTGATCTAACCTTTTCTCTAGTACCTGTTCCCCTTTTCCTATTGGCCTCAGTTGCTTTTAAGGTATCTGCTTTAATTTCTCTGCATTAAGGGCAAATGCTAGCTAGTTTTTTAGGTGTCTTACCTATCCTCACCCCTTCCTTGTGTGCTCTCGCTTTTATCATGTGCTCATAGTCCAATCCCCTTGTTGTGTTTGCCCTTGATCTAATGTCCACATATGAGGGAGAACATACGATTTTTGGTCTTTTGGGCCAGGCTAACCTCACTCAGAATGATGTTCTCCAGTTCCATCCATTTACCAGCGAATGATAACATTTCGTTCTTCTTCATGGCTGCATAAAATTCCATTGTGTATAGATACCACATTTTCTTAATCCATTCGTCAGTGGTGGGGCATCTTGGCTGTTTCCATAACTTGGCTATTGTGAATAGTGCTGCAATAAACATGAATGTGCAGGTGCCTCTGGAGTAACAGTCTTTTGGGTATATCCCCAAGAGTGGTATTGCTGGATCAAATGGTAGATCAATGTCCAGCTTTTTAAGTAGCCTCCAAATTTTTTTCCAGAGTGGTTGTACTAGTCTACATTCCCACCAACAATGTAAGAGGGTTCCTTTTTCCCCACAT
Source organism: Castor canadensis (assembly GCF_047511655.1). Taxonomy (NCBI): domain Eukaryota; kingdom Metazoa; phylum Chordata; class Mammalia; order Rodentia; family Castoridae; genus Castor; species Castor canadensis. The sequence goes on along the minus strand of NC_133391.1, from coordinate 78,119,505 downwards.
CCTCGCCAACACCTGTTGTTGGTGGTGTTGCTGATGATGGCTATTCTAACAGGGGTGAGGTGGAATCTTAGTGTGGTTTTAATTTGCATTTCCTTTATTGCTAGAGATCGTGAGCATTTTTTCATGTGTTTTCATTCAAACGTGGCCATTTGAATTTCTTCTTTTGAGAAAGTTCTGTTTAGTTCACTTGCCCATTTCTTTATTGGTTCATTAGTTTTGGGAGAATTTAGTTTTTTAAGTTCCCTGTATATTCTGGTTATCAGTCCTTTGTCTGATGTATAGTTGGCAAATATTTTCTCCCACTCTGTGGGTGTTCTCTTCAGTTTAGAGACCATTTCTTTTGATGAACAGAAGCTTTTTAGTTTTATGAGGTCCCATTTATCTATGCTGTCTCTTAGTTGCTGTGCTGCTGGGGTTTCATTACCTATACCTACTAACTCTAGAGTATTTCCTACTTTTTCTTGTATCAACTTAAGAGTTTGGGGTCTGATATTAAGATTCTTGATCCATTTTGAGTTAATCTTGGTATAGGGTGATTTACATGGATCTAGTTTCAGTTTTTTGCAGACTGCTGACCAGTTTTCCCAGCAGTTTTTGTTGAAGAGGCTGCTATTTCTCCATTGTATATTTTTAGCTCCTTTGTCAAAGATAAGTTGCTTATAGTTGTGTGGCTTCATATCTGGGTCCTCTATTCTGTTCCACTGGTCTTCATGTCTGTTTTTGTGCCAGTACCATGCTGTTTTTATTGTTATTGCTTTGTAATATAGTTTGAAGTCAGGTATTGTGATACCTCCTGCATTGTTCTTTTGACTGAGTATTGCCTTGGCTATTCGTGGCCTCTTGTGTTTCCATATAAATTTAACAGTAGATTTTTCAATCTCTTTAATGAATGTCATTGGAATTTTGATGGGAATTGCATTAAACATGTAGATTACTTTTGGGAGTATCGACATTTTTACTATGTTGATTCTACCAATCCATGAGCATGGGAGATCTCTCCACTTTCTATAGTCTTCCTCAATCTCTTTCTTCAGAAGTGTATAGTTTTCCTTGTAGAGGTCTTTCACATCTTTTGTTAGGTTTACACCTAGGTATTTGCTTGTTTTTTGAGGCTATTGTAAATGGAATTGTTTTCATACATTCTTTTTCCATTTGCTCATTGTTAGTGTATAGAAATGCTAATGATTTTTCTATGTTGATTTTATATCCTGCTACCTTGCTCTAGCTATTGATGATGTCTACAAGCTTCTGAGTAGAGTTTTTTGGGTCTTTAATGTATAGGATCATGTCGTCTGCAAATAGGGATATTTTGACAGTTTCTTTACCTATTTGTATTCCTTTTATTCCTTCTTCTTGCCTAATTGCTCTGGCTAGGAATTCCAGTACAATGTTGAATAGGAGTGGAGATAGTGGGCATCCTTGTCTGGTTCCTGATTTTAGAGGGAATGGTTTCAGTTTTTCTCCGTTAAGTATAATGCTGGCTGTAGGTTTGTCATATATAGCTTTTATAATGTTGAGGAACTTTCCTTCTATTCCTAGTTTTCTTAGAGCTTTTATCATGAAATGATGTTGGATCTTATCAAAGGCTTTTTCTGCATCTATTGAGATGATCAAGTGGTTTTTGTCTTTGCTTCTGTTAATGTGGTTTATTACGTTTATTGATTTTCGTATGTTGAACCACCCCTGCATCCCTGGGATGAAGCCTACTTGGTCGTGGTGAATAATGTTTTTGATGTGTTGCTGAATTCAGTTTGCCATTATTTTGTTGAGGATTTTTGCATCAATGTTCATTAAGGAGATTGGCCTATAGTTCTCCTTTTTGGAGGTGTCTTTGCCTGGTTTTGGGATAAGTGTAATAGTGGCTTCATAAAATGTGTTTGGCAGTTTTCCTTCCCTTTCTATTTCATGGAACAGTTTAAGGAGGGTTAGTATCAGTTCTTCTTTAAAGGTCTGATAGAATTCATCAGAGAATCCATCAGGTCCTGGACTTTTCTTTTTTGGGAGACTCTTGATTGTGCTTCAGTTTCATTTTGTGTTATAGGTCTATTCAGGTGATTAATTTCCTCTTGGTTCAGTTTTGGATGATCATATGTATCTAGAAATCTGTCCATTTCTTTTAGATTTTCAAATTTATTTGAATATATGTTCTCAAAGTAGTCTCTGATGATTTCCTGGACTTCCATGGTGTTTGTTGTTATCTCCCCTTTTGCATTCCTAATTCTACTAATTTGGGTTTTTTCTCTCCTCATTTTAGTCAGGTTTGCCAGGGGTCTATTGATCTTGTTTATTTTTTCAAAGAACCAACTTTTTGTTTCATTAATTCCTTGTATGGTTTTTTTGGTTTCTATTTCGTTGATTTCAGCTCTTATTTTTATTATTTCTCTCCTATTTGTTTTGGGATTTGCTTGTTCTTATTTTTCTAGGAGTTTGAGATGTATCATTAGGTCATTGATTTGGGATCTTTCAATCTTTTTAATATATGCACTCATGGCTATAAACTTTCCTCTCAAGACTGCCTTAGCTGTGTCCCATAGGTTCCAGTAGGTTGTGTTTTCATTTTCATTGACTTCCAGGAACTTTTTAATTTCCTCTTTTATTGCATCGATGATCCATTCTTCATTAAGTAATGAGTTATTTAGTTTCCAGCTGTTTGCATGTTTTTTGTCTTTGCTTTTGTTGTTGAGTTCTACTTTTACTGCATTGTGGTCAGATAGTATGCACGGTATTATTTCTATTTTCTTATATTTGCTGAGCTTGCTTTGTGCCCTAGGATATGATCTATTTTGAAGAAGGTTCCATGGGCTGCTGAGAAGAATGTATATTGTGTAGAGGTTGGATGAAATGTTCTGTAGACATCTACTAGGTCCACTTGATCTATTGCATATTTTAGATCTTGGATTTCTTTATTGATTTTTTGTTTGGATGACCTATCTATTGATGATAATGGGGTGTTAAAGTCTCCCACAACCACTGTGTTGGCGTTTATATATGCTTTTAGGTCTTTCAGGGTATGTTTGATGAAATTGGGTGTGTTGACATTGGGTGCATACAGATTGATGATTATTATTTCCTTTTGGTCTATTTCCCCTTTTATTAGTATGGAATGTCCTTCTTTATCTCGTTTGATCAATAGGTTTGAAGTCTACTTTGTCAGAGATAAGTGTTGCTACTCCTGCCTGTTTTCAGGGGCCATTGGCTTGGTAAATCTTCTTCCAGCTTTTCATCCTAAGCATATGCTTATTTCTGTCAGTGAGATGGGTCTCCCATAAGCAACAAATTGTTGGATCTTCTTTTTTAATCCATTTTGTCAAACGGTGTCTTTTGATGGGTGAATTAAGTCCATTAACATTAAGCGTTAGTACTGATAGGTATGTGGTGATTCCTGCCATTTAGTTGCCTTAGTTGTTTGAAGGTTTGATTGTGTATACCTAACTTGATGTTACTCTCTACTGTCTTGCTTTTTCTTATCCTGTGGTTTGGTGCTGCCTGCCTTTTCATGGTTAAGTTGGGTGTCACTTTCTGTGTGCAGGATCCCTTGCAGAATCTTTTGTAATGGTGGCTTTGTGGTCACATATTGTTTTAGTTTCTGCTTATCATGGAAGACTTTTATTGCTCCATCTATTTTGAATGATAGCTTTGCTGGGTAGAGTATCCTGGGGTTGAAGTTATTTTCATTCAGTGCCCAGAAGATCTCACCCCACGCTCTTCTTGCTTTTAATGTTTCTGTTGAGAAGTCTGCTGTGATTTTGATGGGTTTACCTTTGTATGTTACTTGTTTTTTCTCTCTTACAGCCTTCAATATTCTTTCCTTAGTTTCTGAACTTGTTGTTTTAATGATGATATGTCGTGGAGTAGTTCTATTTTGATCTGGTCTGTTTGGTGTCCTGGAGGCCTCTTGCATTTGTATGGGAATATCTTTCTCTAGATTCGGGAAATTTTCCATTATTATTTTGTTGAATATATTACGCATTCCCTTCACTTGCACCTCTTCTCCTTCTTCGATGCCCATGATTCTCAAGTTTGGTCTTTTGATGGAGTCAGTGAGTTCTTGCATTTTCTTTTCACAGGTCTTGAGTTGTTTAATTAATAGTTCTTCGGTTTTTCCTTTAATTACCATTTCATCTTCAAGTTCTGAGATTCTGTCTTCTGTTTGTTCTATTCTGCTGGATTGGCCTTCCGTTTTGTTTTGCAGTTCTGTTTCGTTCTTTTTTCTGATGTTTTCCATATCCTGGCAGTTTTCCTCTTTAATGTTGTCTATTTTTGTCCTGAGTTCATTTATCCGTTTATTCATTGTGTTCTCTCTTTCACTTTGGTGTTTATACAGTGCTTCTATGGTTTCCTTTATTTCTTCTTTTGCTTTTTCAAATTCTCTATTTTTATTGTCTTGGAATTTCTTGAGTGTCTCCTGTACATTTTGGTTGACCCTATCCAGTATCATCTCTATAAAATTCTCATTGAGTACTTGTAGTATGTCTTCTTTTAAATTATTCTTGTGGGCTTCATTGGGTGCTTTGGCGTAGTTTATCTTCATTTTGTTGGAGTCTGGATCTGAGTTTCTGTTCTCTTCATTCCCCTCTGGTTCCTGTACTAATTTTTTACTGTGGGGAAACTGGTTTCCCTGTTTTTTCTGTCTTCCCGTCATTGTCCTTGGTGTTGTTACTGTCCCTGTACTGTGTGCAATTAAGTATTTTCTAGCTTGTAATAATAACAATGGTAATATTTAGAATGGAAGGGTGAGCTGAGATGGAAAGCAAGAAGTTAAAGAAAAGGGGAAAACAAATCTACAGACAAGAGGGAGAAAGCAGAACAAGGTATCAGACAAGAGAGTTTCAAAGGTATAAACAGGGAGTGTTAGTGTACTAATCGACAGTAAGCTGAACAGACATTAGAGAGACAGAGAGAAGATTGAAAATCAAAGATAAAAAAATAAAAAAATAAGTAAATGAAAGTAATATCTCTATATAAAAATGAATTAAAATAAAATGGAAAATAGAAAATTAAAACAAAAAAACAAAAGAAACAAAAAAAAAAAAACCAAAAAACTTCCAAGTTTATATGCAATGCAATTTCAGTCTTAATAATTTGGGTGTCCGTCTCAATCTCCAGTCCTGGAGTTGGTGCCTCAGATGTTGTTCTGTAGTTGTCTCATCAAAGGGGATGCATAAAGTAGAACAAAACTACACACTCACACACACACACACACACACAGACACACACACACACAAAAGCCCCACCAAGTGTCCCAAGTTCAAATGCAATACAGTTTCAGTAAGTTTTTCGGCTTGCAGGTGTAATTCGGTTGTTCTCTCATCAAAGGTAGGGAGAAAAAGAAAAAAAAAGCGTCTGGAGACAGTTCTGAGAATGGTATCTGCAACTGTGGCTTGCCTACCTGCTGCTCTCAGCCTGTAGCTGCCTACGTTATTTATGCAGATCTCTGGGGTGAGCTAGCACTCACCTGGTCCCACAGGCTTTGTTTGCTCAGAGTTCTCCTGTGCTGGAGCCTCTGCTACAGGCTTTCCCCTTTCCAAGCACTGGGAAAGGTGACACTGCCCCCGCGTTGTCAGGCCTGCGTGTTTATTTACAGTTCATGTGGGAGGTGGGTCTTCCCCCCTCTCCTCTGAAGTTTTCCTCCCACTGCCACTTTCAGAAGCTTTCCTGCTCCTGCTTACTGGGCGGTGCTGCTGCTCCTGCCGGCCGCCATGTTTATTTACAGTTCATGTGGGAGGAGGGTCTTCCCTTCTCTCCTGTGGAGTTTTCCTCCCTCCTCCACTCTCACAAGTTTTCCCACTCCTGATTGCTGGGTGCGCGCCCCGCTCCCGCCAGAGCCTCTCTGGCCCGCCCGGCTTGTTTATTTACAGTTCCGGGAAGGGTTCCCTTCCCCCAATCTTCAGCGCTCAGGGCGCCCCACCCTCTTTCCAGTGTGTCTTAACTGTTCTTATTGCTTATTACTCAGTTTCTCTTTTTTTCCCGGGTGGAGGTCAGTCTGTCCAGGGGGCTATGCTGCTCTGGCCCAGGCTTGTCTGTGGGGGTACTGCAGTACCGCAAAGCTTACCTGGTCTGCGTCTTCCCAAGCCGTATGGGCGCCAGCCACTGGTGGCCCCGGGGGCCCTCCACGTTTCTCCGTTTAACGTGAAGTGGGGATTCTCTGCACCGGCTGGAGATGTGGAGGGGTCAAAGTTATGCCTTTTCTCAGTGATTATGCCTGCAAAGTGTGTCTCCAGCGTCTCTCCAAGATTTCACTATAGGAGGGTCGCTTTCTGCTTCCTACCTCTAGCCGCCATCTTGGAATCCTTCCCTTCCTTTCTATTTTATGAACTACTTGGAGGAGCATTGGTGTTAATTCTCTTTAAAGGTCTGATAGAATTCAGAAATGAATGCATCAGACCTGGTCTTTTCTTTTGGGGAGACTCTATTACTGCTTCAATTTCATTGCTTGTTATAGATTGTCTAAATTGTTTATATCCTCTTGGTTCAATTTTGGTAGGTCATATGTGTCTGGAAATTTATCCATTTCTTCTAAGTTTTTCAAATTACTTAAATACAAGTTTTGAAAAGGTTCCCTGACTATCCTCTGAATTTTCATGGTATCTGTTGTGACATCTGCTCTTTCATTTCTAATTATATTAATTTGGATCTTTTATGTCTTTTGGTTAGTTTCCCTAAGGGTTTGTCAGTTATATTTCTCTCTCAAAAACCAAACTCTGTCTCATAGATTCTTTGTATTATTCTCTTAGTTTCCATTTCATTAATTTTTACCCTATGAATAGCATTTTTTTCCATCTACTTCTTTGGGAATTGGTTTGATCTTGTTTTTCTAATAGCTTGAGTTTTATTACATTATTTATTTGAGATCTCTCTGATTTTTAATGAAAGCACTCATAACTCTAAACTTTCCTCTTAGCACAGCCTTTACCATGACCCAAAGGTCCTGGTAAGTTGTGTTTTCATTTTGATTTGATTATAGGAAGTTTTCAATTTCTCCCTTTATTTCTTTGATGACCCACTGACCATCCCAGTGTGTATCGTATAATCTCGTGTTTGTATACTTTTTTAAAGTTTCTAATGCTCTTGAATGTTTAATTTTATTCCATTATGATCTGATAAGGTACATGAAACTATTTCAATTTTCTTGTATTTGTTAAGACTTGCCCATGACCTAAAATGTGATCTGTTTTGGAGAAAGCTCCATGGGCTGCTGAGAAGAATGCATATTCAGCTATTTGATGGAATATTCTATAGATATCTGTTAAGTGCATTTGCTCTATTGTGCACATTAACTCTGAAGTTTCTTTGTTGATCTTTTTGGTCTGGATGATCTATTTATTATTAAGAATGGGCTATTGAATTCATCCACTGTTATTATATATGGACCTATCTGTCCCTTTATATTCATTCATTAGTGCTTGTTTTATGATATTGGGGTACAATACAATTTGGTACTATATATTTGCAATCTTTATATCTTCTTGGTAGATAGTTCCCTTTAATAATGCATACTGACATTCTTTATCTCTTTTCACTAATTTTAGCTTGAAGCTTACTTTGTCAGATAAGTGTAGATACTTCTACTTAGTTATGGTGTCCAAAACATAGCATATCATTTTCTACCCTTTCACCTTCAGTCTTTATGTGTCTTCACCAGTGTCTCTTGCAGAAAGCAATAGTTGGTCCTTGTTTTTTAATATGACTAGCCAATCTACATCCTTTAATTGGAGAGTTCAGACCATTTATGTTTAGATTTATTATTAGAGGTATTTGCTGGTTCTGATAATATTGTTTATTCTTTTCCTGATTGATTCAAGTACCAGTTGATCTTTTCTTATTCTCCTTAGGAGTTTGTTGGTGTACTTAGTTGAACATGATTGATTCATTCCTTCTGTTTATCTATTCCTGTCCTGAAATTTACTTTCCTTAACTCTCATATATGTGACTGTCTTTATTCCTCATTTGTGTATAGGATTCTTTTAAGTATCATTGCAGTGCTGGCTCAGCAGTCATTAATTGCTATACTTTGTGCTTATCTTTTAGGGTCTTTATTTCTCCACTTATTTTAAAGGATAACTTTGCTGTATATGATAATTTTGGTTGCCAGTTCGTTAAGAGCCTCAAAAACATCATTCTGTGCTTTCCTCGCATTTAGGGTTTCTGATGAGAGAGGTCTTAGATAATTCTAATAGGTTTGCCTTTACTTACTTAGTAAGTTGGTGTTTTTCTTTTGCAACTTTCAATATTCTTTTTTAAATCTGTAGTTTTAGCATTTTGAGTACAATGTGGTATGAAGAGTTTCTTTTCTGGCAATGTCTATTTGAGGTTCTTTATGATTCCTGTATGTATATATTCATATCTTTCCCTGGATTTGGGGAATTTTCTGCTATAATTTTACTAAATAGTTTTTTTTTCAGGACTGGGATTTGAACTCAAGGTCTTGAGCTACTCCACCAGCTCTTTTTTGTGATGGATTTTTTTGAGATATGGTCTTGCAAACCATTTGCCCAGGCTGACTTCAAACCACAATCCTGATCTCTGCCTCCTGAGTGATTAGGATTACAGGCATTAGCCACTGACACCCCGCCCTGAATAGGTATTCTATGCCTTTAGTTTGTATCTCAGCTCCTTCTTCTACCCCCAAAATTCTTAAATTTGGTCTCTTGATCATATCCCTGAGTTCTTGAAAGTTATGATTACACTTGTTTTCTTTTAATTTCTAGCTGAATGTATTATTTCCTCAACATTGTCTTCCCTTTCTTCTGCTCAGTATATTCTACTGGAGATGCTTTCCACTGATTTTTTAAAATTTGATTTATTGAGTTTTTCTTTTCCAACATTTCCGCTTTTTTTTCCAGAGTCTCAATATCTTTACTAAATTTGCCACGTAAGTTGGTTCCTCATCAGGTGTTGAATTGACTTCCTTACTTTACTCAGCTGTTTGTCTGAATCCTCATTGAGGTCACTGATCATTTTTAAGGTAGACTTTTGAATTCTTTGTCTATCATTTCAGACATTTTAGTATCTTTGGATTTGGTTATTGTGGAGTTATGAGCTTTTGGAGGAGTTAAACTGACTTGATTTTTCATATTTCTTATGTTCCTAGATTACGATTTGCACATATATTGGAATGGATATCTCTTCCAATTTTATTTGACTGATTCCTTAGTGAGCAGTCTTCGCTTGAGGGCTCAGTCTTCAGTAAAAGAGGAGAAAACAAACCACCATTTAGCACTCTTTTGTGTATTGGGAGCCACTGCTGTAAACAGCTTTGAATCCTGTGGGCCAGGCATGTTTCCACTTCTTTCACAGGCCTCCCCAGGGGCAGCAAATATCCAAGCCTAGTGGGGGAAATCAGAGCACTGAGTTCTGCACTGGTCAGGGAGAAATGATGGACTCAGATACTCTGCCTGCTGGTCTCAGCACTTTCAGACCCTACACAGCATTTCACCACCTTATGAAAGGAAGGAAGCTGGGGAAATTGAGTGATACATGGGACTTAGGCTCAGAGTTCTTGGCAGCAAGCCCCACCCAGCCAGAAGGTGGCTGCTGGAGGCTGAGCAATTGGCCAACCACAGCTCAGAGCTCTGTTTCTGCAGTTATTGTCAGGCAATAAGGCTCACTCCTCAACAGAGTGAGGGGCCACTGAACAATACACCCTTCTCCAGTTTCACACTGCTTACAGTTTTCAGTGTGTCCACATCAGCCACTCCCCTCCCCACAACTACTTATGGCTGTATCCCATCCAGGTACCATGGTGGGATGTCCCCCAGGCTTTCTGAGCCACGATTGTTCCGTGTTGTTAGGTCCCCAGAATATCTCACTCTCAAACAATAGGCCCCTTCTCAAGATGGTGCCTGGCTATAGCACTCCAATATATTGGAAGAAACAAAATGTCTTTCCAGTGCTAGCCTGCCACACAGGAGGAGTCGCTGTCATACTAAATCCCCACACTGGGTTTAATGTTTGTGGGAAATGTGGGCTTATCTTGTGACTAGATCTGACAGTTTGTTGTTACCAGGACTCTCTGGCTTACCTTGTGGTTGTGGTTTCAGCTTTCTCTCCCCCTTGGAGAGCTGGAGTTGGAGCCATGGACTGTTTCCTACTTTTCTCTGCATCACTTGTCTTTCTCTGTGCTTTTCAGCTGTCATATCACCTTTTTCTTGATTCCTGGTGCTCTTTCTCTCTTGTTCTCTTTAGAATATAATCTCTCCTTTGTTATCCTGACTCTTTCATTAACAAAGTCACATGGATGAAGCACCTAATCTATCATATTGCCCTACCTCTAGATTTTTTTATTCTTGATAGTCTGCTATTATCTAGTCCCCGTCCTGACATTCACTTGATTTGCTGCACTTTTCATTTGAGTAACTATCATTTTCTTTTCAAATTTTCCATTTGGAATATTTTCACAACTTATACTTATCTCAAAATTACTATTTCCTATGTGTTTGAGTAAATTAAACATCTTTTACTTTTAAGTTCTTTCCATGTTGTTCTGAAACTCTATTTCTTATGGAGAAGAAATATTTCTCTCAATTATTGAGTCTATTTTTCATGGTGTTGTTCTTCATATGCTTGGTGGGTTTTTTATTGACTGTCTTCTATTGGAGGTTTTTTCACACTAATACTGGTTTTGATAGCTTGAGATAGGGATGAAAGAGAATAGGGTCCTAACACAGTTTCTTTCCTGGCTTCTACAAAATCAAACTTTAATTGAGAAACTTGCCTGAACTTTGATACACATGTAGTTCTTCCCTAAAAGATATATTTGAGGTGGATCAAGATTCCTTTGGGGGCTACTGCTCTTCATTTACTCTATGTGGAAGAGAATGTCTCATGCATTGTAGGATCCACAGTGAAAGAATTTTTGACCTGGGCATCAATAGTGCCAAAAGTAGAGATTGCATATGGACTTTTTCCACTTCTCCCATGGGACCTACACATCAACCTTCTTTTAGTGTCCAAAGGAACCTATATACATTGATGTCACTAGTCTTGTGGATTTTTGAAGACTGTGAGCTGTAAAAGTGTTTGGAGATGAACAGCCATGTTCTGCTGCATAGGGTGGCCTTGGAATAGACAAACAATAGCTAGATGACAAAGAAAATTCACTGCAAAGCAATTCTGTGTTGTGCACTGAGATGACCAGGTAGAACAATGTAGTAACTTGGATGGTAACTTGAACTAGAACTCACGACTATTTTATCTTTGACTTGAGATCTCAAAGCCCTGGATGTTTAACACATGGAAGTATGGAACCTGGAAGTATGGAACATGGAACACTGATCTAGACTCCTAAATGACAATCACAGCTGTTTTTAAAATTACTGCAAGCCACCTCTATTTGCCATGACCATCCTACCCCTAGTATAGAACTTTTTCCAGCCTCTCTCTTTCTTTTTTGCAAAGAAAGGTACTCAATCCAACAGGATCCCCATTCTCTTGGTCACTGATTGGACTCAACCTTCCTGTTTCAGTTCTCTCTGCTCCTGTTCAGATGTAGAGGATGAATAGAGAAACTTCAGTGGACAAATTGCTCATAAGAAGGCCTCTTTCTATGTATTTTGGGAATATGGACATTACTGGGACTTGGTTTGAGATATATTAGTGTGAGAAATTTCTAAGTAGAATATCAGGAATGAATATGTTCAAAGGTGGCAAAAGAAAAGTGATTCATCACACTTGAAGGATTATCAACAAATTTAACAAACAGTTAAAAGAGATTATCAATCAAGAATTCTATATCCACCAAACTGAAGGAGAAATTAAGACATTACCTAAATAAACAAAAACTAGTAAAATCTACTGTCAGCAAACTTGACCTACAAAAAATACTAAACATAGTAATGTGGGGTAAAATAAACTGATATTAAAGAGTAACTTTAATCTACCAGAATAAGTAGATGTGTATGCATAGAAGTTAGTATAAATTTATTTTTCTTGGTATTATTTTGTTTAAAAAACAACTACTTAAAGCAATGCTTATGAATTTATGTTCATGGGTATATAATGTATAAGAATGTCACTCATATAATAATACAGCATGAATGAAGAGGAAACAGAGTATGTAGAATTAAAGCCCTATGTACCTTTGAAAATAACTTGTACTAATCATCATAGGATTCATAAGTTAAGATGTTACTTTTAATAAGTAGGGAAAACACTAAGAAAATAACCCTCCAAAGGAAAAAGAAATGGCAAGACCATGATGGGACTTAGCTAAATATATGTTTAATACAAAAAAGACAATAATAGAGAAGGGACAAGACATAAGACATGTAAAGCAAAGCAAAATGGTAGACATAAATCTCTTATAAGTAATTCTATTGAATGTGAATGGATGATAAACTCCAATTTAAAAAGCAGGAATTGACAGAATGGATTTGTAAAAATGATCCCATAATATGCTGTCTACAAAAGTCATACTTTACATTCAATGATACAAATATGTTGAAAGTTAAAGGATGAAAAAAGATATACCATGTAAATAGTTACCAAAAGAGATCTAGGAAATGGCTACATTAATAGTAGACAAAATACATCATGCAATGAATTTTAAATATTACTAAAGTTATATATAGAGAGATTTTAAATAATAAAGGGCCAACCTATTAGGAAGATATAACAATTAAAAATATATATGCACCTAGCAATAGAGCCCCAAAAACAATTGGAGCAAAACCTGCCACAAATAAGAAGACAATTCCATAATGATAGCTGAAAAGTTTAAAACCACCACTCACAATAATGGGTAGAATGACTAAATAGAATATCACCAGGAAAAAAGATACATGAGTAATATTTCAAATCAGCTGTGCTTAACAGAACACTCTACCCAACAGAAGTATCCACATTCTTTTCACATGCATATGGAACATTTTCCAATACAGGCAACATGTTAGATAATAAAATAAATCTCAATAAATTTTAAAAGATGAAAGTCATACAAAGAATGTTCTCCAACTACAATAGAATGAAATTAAAAAGCATAGGCAGTAAGAAAGTGTACAAATCAGTGGAAATTAATTAACATATTTCTAAATGCTGGTAAGTCAAAGAAAAATCACAATAGGCATTATAAAAATACTCTAAAATGAATGAAAATGAAAACACAATATACAAAAACCTTTGGCATGGAATAATGGTGTGCTTTAGAAGAAAAAATAGTGTTGAAAATATCTATATTTTAAAAAGAAAGATCTCAAATCAAAACCTCAAAATTCCCCATTAAGAAACTAAAAACCAAAGGAGAACATACTAAACGCAAAATAAACAAAAGAAAATTTGAAGATTAGAGTAGAAATAAATGAGAAAGACAATGTAAAAATAACAATATGACGATCAGCTGAAACAAAAGTTGATGAGCCAAAGGGATCAACAAATTTGGCTAGACTAACCTAGAAAAAACAGAGGACTCAAATTATCAAAATAAGAACTAATAGAGGGGAAATTATAACCAACCTTACAGGTTTGAAAAAGGTGGTTATAAGAGAATACTGTGAATAATTTAAGCCAACAAATTGGAAAACATAGATAAAATTTTAAAAAATCTTAAAAACACACAAAACTAGGAAAATTAGAAAATCTTAGACTTGTAACAAGACATTAAGTTGGTAAGCAACAAGTTTCCAGGAAAAAAAAGCCCAGGATCAGATGACTTCATTAATGAATTCTACCAACCATTTAAAGAAGAATTAACACCAATACTTGACAAACTAATTCAAAAACTAGAGGATCAGGGACCACTACTCAACTCATTATATGTGGCTCATACTACCTTGATGACAAAACCAGACAAATACAATGCAAAGAAACAAAACCATATAGCAATTTCCCTTATGAGTTTAGTGTAGGGCTGGGAGAAAAGGTTCTTGGTAGAGCATTTGCAAGCATGAGGGCCTGGGTTTAAGAATCGCACCATATACATGCACAAAAATCGAACACTTATGTCACTAATTTATTGCTCTTTCAAAAATTAATGTTTAATCTCCCTCTGCTGTCCTCCTTACAGTTAAGAACAGAACCATCATCAATCATCATGAAGTTTAACAAACACTCTTAATCTTTAACAAATTAGACTATAAAGAGCTTTAAAGTGTTCATTTAGTATTTTGTACTATAGTAGTACTTGGATTCAAATTTCTTTTAAAAGACTTTTTCTTTCAGTGATGTTTAAAGTTCTTATGTCTATATTGCCAAGGAATAAAAGCAACTGCTTAATCTCCTGAATATTATTTTCTCTCTTTCTATATATAATGTCTGCGGTACTGGGATTCAACATCTCAGGACCTTTCACTTGCTAAGCAGACGCTCTAACACTTAGCCCAGTTTACCGCCCCTTTTTGCTTAAGTTATTTTTCAGTTGGGTCTCATGTTCTTTGCCGTGGACTGGTCTCAGACTGAAATCCTCCTACCTCTGACCTCCAGCATAGCTGGAATCACATTTGGGCCCAGCTAACTGAATGAGATGGTGGTCTTGCTAACTTTTTGCTTGGGCTGGTGCCGAACCGCCATCCTCCCAATCTCACCTTCTTAGTATCTGGGGGTTACATGTGTGAATCTCTGCACTCAGAATCTCTTTGCATGTTTAAATTTTAAAAAAACTTTAAATGTCATGCTTCAGGTCTGGCAACCAATTATATAAACTGTAATAAGAATCATTCAGAATGGATAATATATTTTATTTTACCTGACTGGGATGGAACAGTTTTTAGGTGATCATTCTTTATATCACTAACTCCTTCTGATGCAGGTACAATATGTAGATTTTTTCCTAATAAGGCTCACAGTTTCAGAATTTAATCCATGGTATAATATGCTAGGCCATCCTAAGTCACCCTTCTTGATTACATTAAACCCATCACTTGAACCTAATACCATTAAAAAAAGACATATATGTGTGTAGATCTGAAGCCCATTGTGTAACAGTTCATATCCTGAATCTGCCATTTCACATGGTGTATGACTTTGAGAAGGTTATTTCAACTTTCTGTGCCTGAATTTCTTTACATATAAAATGTATTAATAAATGTGCCAACCTCATAGAGTTGTTTGGGAGATAAAATGAGTTAATGCAAAATGCTTAGAACAATACCTGCATATACTGGCATATGATGTTACTTTTTATTTAGATTTCACTTGATTTTTATTGCAAAAGGAACTGGAAAGACTTGTTCTTAGCACTCTTTCTTTGAAAATAGATATAGGAATAAGAAAACAAAACATAATTTGAACTGAATTCTTGAGCTTGAGTCTAACTAAAACCTGGCTACTATATTAGGAAAAGTTTTCTCTGCTTCCAGGAGATTTGTTTTCCATTTATGTCAAAAATATTCTCTTTTATTCTGTTTGGGATATGTTTTCTAGCTTTCATTTAGTTTAATCTTCATGCCCTGTTATTAACTTGAAGTGGAATAGAAAGTTCTAAATGTTATTAATGTCATTGCCACAGTCATTATAATAATTTATTAATAGAAATAGAATCAAAGTAAATTAACTAACTAGTGCTTAGCATTTATTATATTTTCATGTCTCTGAATTCTGTATCCAGTTACAGGCAGATAAATGGTACTCCATCCACATACCAACTATAACCATTAAACTGAATAACTGTGTCTCCATGTACTAATGCTTTCTTCCTGTGTCTTAGTAATCTTAACAGCCATACACCGTGATGAAATCTGGATATTTTATACAAGTCTCTCTCATTTGCCTTACATGGCTAGACAAGCCCTAAAGCAACCCTTGATTACAGAGTAAAATGTTTACAATCAGTGCTTCTGTGTTCCCCAAAATCAGCTGGTCAAGGAATATATCAGCAATACAATAGGTAAATGTGGTATTGGACACACTCATTACAGACTATACCTGACATCTATCTAACTAAATAAATATGGCTTAATGCCATTATCTTAAAATTCAATTATTTTTCCTTACTTGATTTTTCTTGATATTATCTTGGTAACAGCCAAGGAGTCTTGTCGTTTTTAAACCTCAGTATCCTTATATGTAAAATTCCCATTCCTCTCCAATTTTATGTCTGTTGTTCTAATATTTTTGCCTTATTTCTAGATTTAATGTGATTTTGCACAGTAAATGACATAAAACAAAACAAGATACCTCTTTATTCAGCTGTACTCCTATTTTCACTGAAGTATAGTAAAATAGAACCTAAATTTTTCCATCACCATAAGTCCTTACATTCTTTGAAATAAAAGATATAATTTATTATGATAAATGCAGACATTTGTAAGAACTCATCTCTCCTCGTTGGATTATGCAAAGGGGAAATGGACTTCTTGAAGTTCCACAGATAAATGTGTCTGGAGACTGATCTGCCCTCTTTCTTTTGTAAGGGATGGGAATCCTATTCCCTTGAGAGACAGAAAGCCAGCCGAGAAGGTAATTGCCAAAGCAGAGTTTATTTAACTGGCTAGCCAGGATCGAGCTCCAGTATGGACACACAGGTCCAGTCAGGAAAGCTCGACCCCCAGTCTTCTTAGGGGAAAGCTTATATAGTCCATTTCCAGCCATTACAATGAAAAACCCGCACATTTCTTAACCAATGATTTTGTAACATCCCCCCCTCATTTCAGCCTATTGAGCAACAGAACAGTAACAAGCATACTTCGTTTATCTGCATTGGGCAGGCAGGCAGAACACATCCTGCACATAGCTCACATCCTGCACGTTTCCCCTGCAATCGTGTCTGAGTCATGTCCTGCTGCTTTGTTCATCTTATCTATACCAAAGATGGGAGGGGGTTATAGTTTTGTCTGTCATAACAGAGTTTAGTCCCTCTCATTCCCCCCTTTTCTTGGACCTAAAATGAGGAATCATCCTTGAGGGGATGAAGAGCTTGATACTGTTGGCGGAGGACCAAAAGTTGGATGGTGTTAAGTCGACCTTTGACAAAAGCCATAAGTCGGTTTAGAATCCAGGGCCCTGCGGTGGCCAGTAATAGAAGGACTATTATTGGTCCTGCTAGTGCAGAGAGAAGGGTAACAAACCAAGGGGACTGGTTAAACCAAGATTCGAACCACCCTTCTTTTGCTTCCCTCTCCTTCTTCTGTTGCTCTAGACCTTCCCGAAGTTTAGACATAGAGTCACGAACGACCCCGGTGTGGTCGGCGTAAAAGCAACATTCCTCTCCTAGAGTTGCACAGAGGCCTCCATTCTTAAGGAACAGTAGGTCGAGCCCTCTCCGATTCTGGAGGACCACTTCAGACAAGGAAGTTAGAGACTTTTCAAGGTGACTAATGGATTTTTCAATGCAGTCTAGGTCTTCATCGATGGCTGCCCTAAGGGAGGTGAGGCCTGATTGTTGAGTGACCAGGGAGGCTATGCCGGTGCCTGCCCCGGCCAGACCTATCCCGAATAGGGTGGCGATGGTTAATGTGGTAATGGGCTCTCTTTTCGTCCAAGGGCGATCAGACCAATAAAGAATGAGATGTTCGGCTGGGTGGTATAGGATCCTGGGTACCACTATTACCATCAAACAATACTCCCGGGAGGCGTTAAAAACTGATCCAGCCAAATGGGGAGTCAGCCCAGTTAGTGAGCATGTCCACCAGGCACCTCCATCCGGAGTTATCCAATGGGAGGTATTCCAGCTTGGGTGCTCATTTATAGTGGCACACAGCCTTTTATCCCTCCTTGGGACCTTTCCTACACAAGTTCCTCGGCCACTGACCTGAGCCATGGTTAGGCCGGCGGGTCGGGCCTCCCAATTTGTTGTAGGAACAGTGGCGTTAACTGTAAAGGAGGAGTTAACCCCTATGGCCTCGTAAAAAGGGGGTGATGGACTGTAGCAGAGCCAGCAAGCTTCAGTTAGATTAGGGGCTGTCCTATTCAAGGTCTTAAATGTAGCAAGCAATAAGGTTTCTAAGGGGTTAGGTGGTGGTGTGAAGGGAATGGTGGTGGTGGGCCCTGGAAGCGTCATCTTGGAACTTTGGGAGTTGCTGGGAGCAATACTTTGGAATGTCTGGGGGTTTTGGGTTGTGCACGGAACTAACTTGGACTTTCCGACAACTCTGGTTTTGACTTAGGATTAGGTTTTAACACAGGATTAGGTCCTACAGGGTTAGAGATAGGCTCAAGGTGCAACAATATCTGGAATAAGACCCCTCTCCATGGCCGTTTGTAGGGCAGGAGACCCCATGTCAGTCCGCTTACCCATCTCCGCTCCTTCTTTCCCTTCTCTGTAAAGGAGATCTTTACTAAATTCGACCCTTGTTCTACCTGCCACCGGTTGTAGGGCTTAACAAATTGCATAGTAATCAAGTCTGGGGTCACTGCCCATTTCCATTCACCATCATTGGTCACTACACATTTCCAATGGGCGCAATAAAAGCTTTCTATACCCCCACAGTCCCGGTGCCATGCGCCGGACTCATATCCCGGGCAGGCGAAAAACCCGTTGGAACGGAGGGCCTGGCGGTCAAGGAGAGAGGATATATCTCCCAATGCCCTTTTTCTCATATAATGCCCTTGCTGGTTTTGAGGGAGGTTGTAGAAAGTGCCCAATACCATTTCTAGATCTACATACAGTTCAGGCCACCAAGTCCATTGAGTGGCTGCTGGGTGCGAGGTTAGGTTCCATTCTTCGTGGGTGTCTCCGCTCCTCAAAACCCAGGTCTGTTTGTATGGTCGATGAGAGTTGTTTCCGGTCACACCCTGGAGGATTACCAGTAGAGTACCTACGATGGCTGTGGGGAATAGGGGACATCGCCTTCGCTTCCAGGAGGGTCCCGCACCAGCCGGAGCTTGAGTGGGTTTGTTGGATGCTTTCGTGCAGACCAATTTTCCTGTTTTTCCTCTGGAGGGTGTGCCCATCTTACATGGGAATGGTGTACCCATGCTGCAATCCCGTCGACCTTGAGGGCGGTAGGGGTAGTAAACAGTACAACATAAGGTCCTTTCCATCTAGGTTCTAGGGTTTTGGACTGATGTCTTTTAACCCATACCATATCCCCCGGGACTATGCCATGTCCGTGTTCGGGGTCCTCTCTGCAGTATGGTACGCTTGAATTAGGGGCCATATTTGTTGTTGTACTTTAGCTAAAGCCTGTAACGTAATCCGATAATTTGGGGCCAGATCATCTAGTCTCGGGCTTAAGGTCCTTTGAATAATGGGGGGTGGAGCCCCATACAGAATCTCAAAGGGAGTTAGCCCATGGACATATGGGGAGTTCCGGACTCGGAAGATGGCCAAGGGAAGGAGCGTCACCCAATCACGCCAGTCTCCAGGGCCAATTTGGCTAAAGTCTCCTTTAGTGTCCTATTCATCCTTTCTACTTGCCCTGAGCTCTGGGGGTTGTATTCACAATGTAACTTCCAATTTGCCCCCATAGCCTGGGCTAGTCCCTTCAGGACTTTACTAACGAAAGCCGGGCCATTATCTGACCCAATTGCCTCGGGCACTCCGTATCTGGGTATGATTTCCTCTAGCAAAGCCTTTGCTACTACCTGACTTGTCTCCTTCTTTGTAGGAAAAACCTCCACCCAGCCCGAAAAGGTGTCTATGAATACCAGCAAATATTTATACCCAAACTTTCCTGGTTTTATCTCAGTAAAATCCACTTCCCAACTTCTTCCTGGAGTCCTCCCTCGTTCCCAAGTACCTGTATGGTGCCCCTTCCTTCGTCCTGGTTTCATGACTGTGCAGCTGGCACAATCTTCCACAATCTGGCGGACTGCTACGGTCTGGTTCGGAAATCGGAGCTGCGCGGATGTCAGCAGGTCTAACAATTTTCTCCGCCCCAAATGGGTGGACTTATGCAAGTTAATCAACAGGAACTGTCCGAGTTTTTCGGGCAGAATTAACTTGCCTTCCAGGTCGCTTCTCCATCCGTTTTGCCCTTCTCTAATGGGGGAGTGGGCCCTCATCCAGGTGAAATCCTCCGTGGAGTATTCTGGTCGGGGGGTAGTGAAGGGAGCTCTGGGACAGGCACGTCTACAGCCGCGACCATGGAAGGACTCACCATTGCTGCTCTCTTTGCTTCCTGATCTGCTCTGTTGTTGCCGACTGCTTCCGGTGTCTTGGCAGACTGGTGGCCTGGGACATACATCACTGCCACTGCCTTCGGTTTTTCCACTGCCATTAATAGACGCTGGACCTCGGTCAGGTTCTTCAGATTCTTCCCTTCTGCTGTGTGGAACCCCCTTTCGCGATAGATGGCCCCGTAGACATGGATGGTACCGAAAGCATAGCGACTATCGGTGTAGATATTGACTCGTTTCCCTTTTGCCCTCTCCAGGGCCTCTGCCAAGGCAATTAATTCCGCTTTTTGGGCTGAGGTTCCAGGTGGGAGGGCGCTGCTCCACACCGTATTTCCTTCTTGGTCGACTACAGCTGCCCCTGCTCTTCGGACTCCATCTTGGACAAAGCTGCTTCCATCCGTGTACCAGTTTAATTCACAGCTAGACAGGGGGGTATCCTTTAAGTCAGCCCATGCCTGTGTAACTTCAGAGAGGAATTCTTTGCAGTCATGAACAGGTGTCTGTAGTTCCGGATTAGGCAACAGGGTGGCAGGGTTCAGGGTTACGGGATCTGTGAATGTGATTCGAGGGGAATCCAACAAGAGCCCCTGGTAGTGGGTGAGCCTGGCATTTGTCATCCATTTCCCGGGGGGTTGTTTAAGGATTCCCTCCACCGGGTGAGGGGCCATTACCCAAAGGTCCTGTCCAAAAGTTAATTTATCGGCTTCTCTCACTAGCATGGCGATGTCCGCTATGATATGAAGGCAAGGGGGCCATCCCGCTGCTACTGCATCTAATTTTCTGGAAAGGTATGCCACAGGTCTCTTCCAGGGGCCCAGTTGTTGGGTCAGGACTCCTTTGGCTACCCCTTTTCTTTCATCTACAAATAGAGTGAATGGTCTTGTGGGATCTGGCAAGGCTAAGGCAGGGGCCTGTAAAAGAGCATTCTTTAGCTGGTCAAAGGCCTGTTGTTCTCTTTCCCCCCATCTCCAATTCGGAGCCTCTTGGTGGCCTCATATAAGGGTCTGGCTATCTCTGCAAATCCCAGAATCCAGAGTCTGCAGTATCCTGCGGAGCCTAGGAATTCTCTTACTCTCCTAGTGGATGTGGGGGATGGGATAGCCAAAATAGTCTGTTTCATGGCATCAGTAAGCCACCTTGCCCCATCTGCGATCCGATAACCCAGATATGTCACTGACCTTTTACAGATGTGGGTTTTCTTGGCACTCGCCCGATATCCCAGCTCACCTAATTCCGTTAGCAGGTGTTCGGTAGCCTTGTTGCATTCCTCTCGGGTTTCTGCCGCTAACAGTAAATCATCAACATACTGCAATAGAGTGACTCGTGGGTGGCTTTGGCGAAAGTGTTCCAGGTCCTGGCTCAGGGCCTCGTTAAACAGGGTGGGAGAATTTTTAAATCCTTGCGGCAGTCTGGTCCAAGTAAGTTGTCCAGATTGGCCCCCATCCTCATGCCACTCGAAAGCAAATAGCGGCTGGCTAATTTCTGACAATGGAATGCTGAAGAAAGCATCTTTCAGATCAAGGGTTGTATACCACACCTGTGAGGGGGGTAGGTGGCTGAGCAAGGTATAAGGATTCGGAACGGTGGGATGAATGTCCTCCGTCCGTTCGTTGACCTTGCGCAGGTCTTGCACAGGCCTATAATCCTTGCCTCCCGGCTTTTGGACGGGGAGCAGAGGTATATTCCAGGCAGACCGACAAGGCCGCAGTACTCCTTCCTTTAATAGCCTGTGGATATGAGGGGCTATGCCTCTTCGAGCCTCCTCGGGCATAGGATACTGTTTTACCCGAATGGGAAGAGCGGAAGCCTTCAATTGTATAACTACGGGAGGGAGGTGTTTGGCGAGCCCAATTCCTGCAGTCTCTGCCCAGGCCATGGGAAATCTTTTTACCCATTGGGCCATGTCCCCCCCTGACTCTGGCTGACTCTCAAACAGGCGATGTTCGTCAACCAATGATAGGGTCAGGACATGTATTGGGCTCCCCTCTCGATCAGTTACAATTATTCCGTCTGATTCAAAATGGATATGGGCCCCAATTTTGGTGAGTAGGTCCTGACCGAGCAGGGGGGCAGGGCTCTCAGGAACAACCAGGAAGGAGTGTGTGACCTGGTGTTTTCCTAAGTTTACCCTTCTTTTGGTAGTCCATGTACATAACTGTGTACCGGTGGCCCCCTGAACGACACTTGTTCGTTCCTTGTTCAAAGGTCCATGTGCCTTGTTTAAGACCGAATACTGGGCGCCAGTATCCACCATGAATCCCATCGGCTTCCCCTCCACATGTATTGTTACCCAAGACTCGGGGAGGTCCGAGCCCCGTCTCCTTCAGTCCTCTTCTCCAGCTAGGAGGACTCTGGCCTGCTCTACTACTTGCTCCCTTTCCCTTCTGTCCCCCGGTCTCCTTTCAAACCTTCTTCTTCTCTTTAACTTAGGACATTCTCTTTTCCAATGCCCAGTTTCCTTACAGTAAAAACAGTGTTCCTTATCCGGGGTCCTGGAGTGGCCCCCTCCCTGGGGCGAGTCTCGGACACCCGCTAAGAAAATACGGGCCAGTTCTCTTTGTTGCTTTCGGTTTTCCTTAGCCTGGAACTCCCTGTCCTCCTTTCTCGATTTCTCCTGGGCTTCCCTGTCTTCCTTTCTCCTCCTTTCCTCCCTTTCTTCCAGAGTTTCCCTAGCAGTAAAGACCTTCTCTGGTATTTGTAGCATCTCTCTAATGGTCATTTCCCCTAAGTTCTCCTGTTTATTGAGTTTTCTCCTAATATCTGGAGCTGCCTGATTAATGAATGAGAGCACCACAGCAGACCGGTGGAGCTCCACCTCAGGGTCAATAGGGGTGTACTGACGGTATGCCTCGTAGAGGTGCTCTAAGAAACTGGCCGGGCTTTCGTTTTCCCCTTGAACGACTGCTTTCACTTTTGCAAAATTGGTGGGCCTTCTAGCGGCCGCTCAGAGACCGGCCATAAGAGTCTGGCGGTAGATCCGAAGACGCTCCCTACCTTCTGCGGTCCCGAAATCCCAATCAGGGCGGCGTAGGGGAAAAGCCTCGTCTATGGCCGGTTGGAGAGTTGTGGGTCTCCCATTATCCCCCAAGACGTTCTTCCTTGCTTCGTTGAGGATGCGCTCTCGTTCCTCTGTCGTAAAAAGAGTATTGAGCAGCTGATGACAGTCATCCCAAGTGGGACGGTGTGTATGCATGACGGACTCCAGGAGATCTATGAGACACTTGGGGTCTTCTGAAAAGGGTGGGTTCTGCGTCCTCCAGTTATATAGATCACTGGAGGAGAAGGGCCAGTACTGAAACTGTTGCCCCCCTCCCGGTCCCCCTTGGCCTACCATCCGGACTGGAAGTGTAGGGACAGTTTCCTCCCCCTGGGTTGATGAGGAGGGCCCATCTTCTCCCTCCCTTTCCCGAACCCCTCAGGGGCGAAGTCTTCCACCTATTCCTCCTCCTGCTGCCAGTCCTGTTGAAGAGGATGAGGAAATTTCCTCCTCTGGGGCACTGGCTTGGCCAGGGGGAGTCATATGGAGGCGGCCGATCTTTCTCTGCCCCTGCGAGGGATGGGTAAAGGGGGGAACTCTCTGGTAAAACTGGAGATGGTAAGGGAGGTGTCCTGTTCTGGGGACCGGGAAGAGGAGGTTTTTCCTCCTCCTTTATGACCAAGGCGGGCGTGACTGGGGTTTTAGCCCCGGGAGCCGAACTGGAGGGATGAGCCAGAAAAGCTGTTAACCATGGGGGGGGGTTCCTCGCCAGATCCTCCCAAACCATAATATAAGGGACTTGATCTGGATGGCCTCGTTTGCCAGGCGGGAAAATAACTGCCTTAACCTTAGTGATCAAGTCTAGAGAGAGGGAACCTTGAGTAGGCCATCCGACTCCGAAGGTGGGCCATTCTGCAGAACAAAAGGTGTTGAACTTACCTTTCTTGATGACTAGACCCGCATTTAAGGCCCTTTCTTTAACTTCTGAAAAGTGAGAAAGGATCAAAGGCTTTGGGGTTGTTTGTCCCTGTCCCATTGTGGAAGGAGACTCAAACACCAAGAGAGATAGAACAAAAAGGGTAAAGGCAACAATAATTCCACACACACACAACACTCTCCAGCACTCGCTCGGACCGGTCCTTCTTTCACACTGGTGCGCACCCCATTCAACCTCCTCACCGTCCCGCTTGCATATCAGGCCGAAGGGCGTCCACTTGACGGGTGGTTGGTCAACTAGCTCAATTAGTTCTTCACCTGGCACCAGGATTCCTAAAATGCTCGAGCCCAAATGAGAGGAGAACCTCTCCCGGCAGGACCCTGCGGTCCTCCTAATGAAATTCTCAGAATAGAACTCCCTGGGGATTGGTCGAATCCCCGCCGCGGCCCAAATGGAACACTCAAGTTCCTCCAAATGAGGGTCTTGGATCCCCTCCCAACGCCTAGGACTTGGGATCACCCCTGCTTTCTCGCGGCTAAGTTCTGTCTCTCGAGAGAAAATGAAATCTCGGTGGGACCTCCAAATGTAAGGGATGGGAATCCTATTCCCTTGAGAGACAGAAAGCCAGCCGAGAAGGTAATTGCCAAAGCAGAGTTTATTTAACTGGCTAGCCAGGATCGAGCTCCAGTATGGACACGCAGGTCCAGTCAGGAAAGCTCGACCCCCAGTCTTCTTAGGGGAAAGCTTATATAGTCCATTTCCAGCCATTACAATGAAAAACCCGCACATTTCTTAACCAATGATTTTGTAACATCCCCCCTCATTTCAGCCTATTGAGCAACAGAACAGTAACAAGCATACTTCGTTTATCTGCATTGGGCAGGCAGGCAGAACACGTCCTGCACATAGCTCACATCCTGCACGTTTCCCCTGCAATCGTGTCTGAGTCATGTCCTGCTGCTTTGTTCATCTTATCTATACCAAAGATGGGAGGGGGTTATAGTTTTGTCTGTCATAACAGAGTTTAGTCCCTCTCACTTTGTGCTCAGAATTATTCTAGCTCATTATCTACAATAATCAAATGCCAAATTTTAAAAATATTATACATGCTTTTTAAAATAGCTTTCATTTGAAAACATACCAAAGGCGCTTTGCCTTGAAAACATTACTTTCTCAATCAGAACGCAGGGTGGTGCTGCAGGCTAAGATTGTGAATACAAGTAATGCTCCCAAGGAGCTCACTTACTCTGTATTGCCAGACATAGGTTTTTTTTTTTTTTTTTGTATGAGCAAGAAGCTCTGCAAGGAATACAGAGCTTCAAAAGGGTTTGATCACCGATATATCAAATTACTTCAAAATTAAAAGAAATTTTGTGGCAATTCCTCCAAGCAAGAAACTCGAATTCAATGTCTCAAGTGTTTTTGAGATTCCTGAAAGAATTGGATGTAAGCACAAAGATGGAGAAGACAGAGAAAAATCATCCAAACAGGCAAGTGATAGTCTTTGTTTTAATCGCGTTCTTGCCTCTGGTTCACTTTGAGCCTATTCATTATTCTGTGCCAGAGGAAACAGAGAGCGGCTCCTTTGTAGCCCATCTGAGCAAGGAGCTGGTACTGGGAATTGGGGAACTGGCCACCCGGTCAGCACGGGTGGTGTCTGACGATGACAAGCAGCATTTGGTGCTGGATCTTCAGACTGGAGATTTGCTTCTGAGGGAGAAACTAGACCGGGAAGACCTGTGTGGTTCTAAAGATCCGTGTGTACTACATTTCCAAGTGTTCCTGGAAAGGCCAGCGCAATTTTTTCAAGGAGAATTATTGATCCAGGACATAAATGACCATGCTCCAGTGTTCCCGGATAGAGAAGTGCTCCTGAAAATACTGGAAAATAGTCAGCCAGGCACTGTATTTCCATTGCAATTAGCCGAGGATTTGGATGTGGGCAGCAATGGGATTCAAAAATACACTATCAGCCCTGATTCTCATTTTCACGTTCTCACTCGAAATCACAGTGAGGGCAAGAAATACCCAGACTTGGTACAGGACAAAGCGCTGGATCGAGAGGCACAGGCTGAGTTCAGCTTAACCCTCATGGCGGTAGATGGTGGGTCCCCACCAAGGTCTGGCTCAGTCTTGGTTCAAATCCTGGTCATGGACGTCAATGACAATGCTCCCGAGTTTGTGAACACCCCATATGGGGTGCAGGTCCTGGAGAACAGCCCTGCGGATTCAGCAATCCTTAGCGTCTTGGCTAGGGATGCAGATGCTGGGGAATTCGGGACTGTTTCCTATGGCCTGTGGCAAGCATCCGAGGAAATTCAGCAAACTTTCTCCATAAACGAGGTCACTGGAGAAATCCGACTGAAGAAGAAATTGGACTTTGAAAAAATCAAATCTTACCATGTGGACCTTGAGGCCAGGGATGGAGGAGGCCTTTCTGGGAAAGGCACTGTGGTCATAGAGGTGGTGGATGTGAATGACAACGCCCCAGAACTCACCATATCTTCACTCACCAGCGCCATCCCAGAAGATGCTCCTGAGACAGTAGTCTCAATCTTCCGAATTCGAGATAGAGATTCTGGAGACAATGGGAAGATGATTTGCTCCATTCCAGACAACCTTCCCTTCGTTCTAAAACCGACATTCAAGAATTTCTACACCCTGGTGACAGAAAGGCCACTGGACAGAGAGAGCAGATCCCAGTACAACATCACCTTCACGGTTTCAGATCTGGGGACTCCCAGGCTGCAAACGGAGCACAGCATAAGCGTGCAGGTGTCCGACGTGAACGACAACGCCCCGGCCTTCACGCACACCTCCTACACCCTGCGGGTGCGCGAGAACAACGGCCCCGGCCTGCACATAGGCAGCGTGAGCGCCACAGACAGGGACGCGGGCACCAACGCCCAGCTCACCTACTCGCTGCTGCCGCCCCCAGAGCCGCACCTGGCCCTCGCCTCGCTCGTGGCCATCGACGCGGACAGCGGGCAGCTGTTCGCCCTGAGGCCGCTGGACTACGAGGCCCTGCAGGCCTTGGAGTTCCGCGTGGGCGCCGCCGACCGCGGCTCGCCCGCGCTCAGCAGCCAGGCGCTCGTGCGCCTGCTGGTGCTGGACGCCAATGACAACTCGCCCTTCGTGCTGTACCCGATGCAGAACGCCTCTGCGCCCTGCACCGAGCTGCTGCCCAGGGCGGCCGAGCCGGGGTACCTGCTCACCAAGGTGGTGGCGGTGGACGGCGACTCGGGCCAGAACGCATGGCTGTCCTACCAGCTGCTCAAGGCCACGGAGCCCGGGCTCTTCAGCGTGTGGCCGCACAATGGCGAGGTGCGCACCGCCAGGCTGCTGAGCGAGCGCGACGCGCCCAAGCACAGGCTGCTGGTGCTGGTCAGGGACAATGGCGAGCCGCCGCTGTCTGCCAGCGTCACGCTGCACGTGCTGCTGGTGGATGGCTTCTCCCAGCCCTACCTGCCGCTGCAGGAAGCGGCGGCCGAGCAGGGGCGGGGCGACGCGCTCACCTTGCACCTGGTGGTGGCCTTGGCGTCGGTGTCGTCGCTCTTCCTCTTGTGTGTGCTGGTGTTCGTGGCGGTGCGGCTGTGCAGGAGGAGCAGGCCGGCCTCTCTGTCTGGCTGTGCGGTGCCCCAGGGCCACTTTACGGGCAACGTGGTGGATTTCAGTGGTGTGAGGACCCTGTCCCACTGCTACCAGTATGAGGTGTGTCTGACTGGAGAGTCTGGGACTGGTGAGTTCAACTTCCTGCAGCCAGTACTCCCAAAGCTACTGATTGAGGACGCTGGGAGAGAAGTTAAGGAAAATCCCAACCGTAGGAATAGTGCTGTGTTCAATTAAGGGTTGTGTTTGTTTCAGTGAATCTCATTAACTTTGGCAAATTTCCCATTGCAATGCCTTTAACACATTACGTTGTCTACTTCTTACCACTTCTCTAAATCCATCTAAATTCCTGACAGCACCAAAAGTGTTCTCTTTTAGTGGCATTAACTATTCTTAGCATTTTTAGTTTTACTGGCTATTGAGTGCATGTTTTCTCTACATTTTATGTAATGGTGATATTTCAGAACAATAAATTACTCAAGTAGTATAAATGTTTTATTGACGTGAACGTCTTAGTGTTTTGTTAAATAGTTTGACATTTTGATGAAATCTTGATTTTTCTGTCTATTTGAGGTAACTGTCTTTAACTGTGAAGTTCACCTTTTCAACACACAGTATTTGTAATTCTTTCTTAGTTACTTTGACATTTCGGGTTGGCTAGCAGCTTTAGCTGCTGAATAACCATGAACATTCAACTTCGCATTCTTATTTCTCCCATATTATACATGCACTTCATTAAAACATTAATACACAAGGCTGTTACTCTTCCCGATGTAAGCACTATATAAGCCAGAGATTATTTTAATTGCTACTTACCAAGCACATTGTGTTATACAAATACTGATTTAGAAATTTTAAGTAATTCTCATTTTATGAAAGTTTTTTAAAAATTCGCATAATTTATCTTCTTATTTAGTAAATTTCAGTGTAAAATCATTGACATAATACTTTACAAAATAATTTCAGAACCTGAATTATGCCCCAGATTCTTCCAAAGAATTTAGGACTCATGAAGGTGTCATATCTCTCCTTCTCCTTCCTTTACCTGATATTCACAAGTCCAAGTACAGTTACCGTGTGGATTGGTTTTATTTTCCTGCAGCTTCTCACATTTCTAAATAGGAAATTTCTTCGAAATTTTGGCTGTTCTATTTAGTTCTGGTTGTTGCTTTTCTCAGAATTTTTACTTTACTAAAATAGATATGGACAGTATTTGTTGGCAAAATAATGATTCCTCATTAATGTTTAACAATCCTCAGTTGTGTTATTTAATATAACAGTCATTCTGAGTTAACATAATTTTTCAACCAAACTGAATCTGCACTTGCATAAAATAGTATAATTTTGTTCCAGAAGAGATTAGAACAGTAATGAATTTACAGAATTACAGAGTTTACAGAATAAGCATTATGCATTATGTTCAGTGAGCTGAGTAAGCTGATAGTAAGACTTCTAACATCTTCAACTGATATGAATATGACTATAAAGCAACTTTATTGAACTTTTGGCAGAGTATGAGCTATTTAAGAGCATATTTTATAATCTTATATTTGTTTTAAAATCTCAAATATCATTCTACTGAGGTTTAAGTACTTGTTCTTCTCTGTGCATTACTCTTCATTATTTGGATGTAATGTAATACAAAAGAAAAATTATTGACCATTTAAATTATTCTTGACACGTAGTTTTAAGCCTTCATTGAAATGAGAGATAGAGAACAAAATTAAATAAAACATATACAAAACATAACTTTAGCAGTCAACTTTAATGACTTCTCCATTACTTATCAGCTACTTAAATGAAAAGGCTTTTTTTTTTTGCAGTGCTGGGAGTTGAACTTAAGGCTTTGAGCATGGCAGGCAAGTACTCTACCATTGAGCTACATGCTCAGCCAGAAATATGTATGACAACAAGTAATACATCTGGTTGATGTTTTCACTAATATATTTCGATGCCATAAAAATCCAAGTTCATTTCTTCTTGTTATTGTTTTGGTTTTTGAGACTGGGTCTTATTGTGTAGCCTATGTTGGGTTTAAACTTGTGATCCTCCTGCCTCAACCTCCCAAGTGCTAGGATTAACTAGCATGGGCCACTATGCCTGGCTCAAGTTCACTTTTTTGTTTATGCCAGGAAAGTTCAGTTTGTATAATCGCCCAAATGCTGCTGGCAAAATAAACACACAGAATCAACCCCATCTCTGTGTTCATAAGTATAGACCATTTCTTATCAGCAGACTCTAGTATAGATCAATATTTTGAAAAATTCAGTTACTAGAATTTAGTAGCAAACATGGTCCAAATAATATTCATAACATGTATAACTTATACAATATACCATTTCTATGGTTACAGAACAAAAATATAGATTCGAGGCCAAATATCTTGCTAATAACACCCATTCCAAGATGTTTTAAATGCTTCTAGTATAAATAGATCTTTTACAATTCTTTTGCTGTTGTTTTTAGGCATAGTCTGTATGGTATTCTAAGGGCAGAAATTCTACTGAAAGCAATGTAACCTTTATCACTTTAAGATCCTCTCTCCTTTTTTGATCAAGAGCTACAAAATATATTTTTATGTATAAACTTAAAATTTATACATATATTTGGTAGAATTGGTTGGATGTCTGGTAGCAGAAAGCAGTAATAAAACTGGTTAAAGGTCAGAAACAATCTCTTTAAAGCAACAGAAAGAAGATGATGTAATAAGAACTGGATGTACTAAGATTTCTGAGAAGGAAAGTCTGTGGGGATGAGAACTGAGCACTACTGTCAGTCTTACTCCAAGGAAATTTGCTAAGTCTAGAGAAAAGAACAGGATTTTAACAGGGACAGTGTAGTGGGAAAGCCTTGGGCATCAATGGAGGATTCAAAATCTTGGCCAGTTTTCCCTCTCAGGACACTTTCCAAACTCAGGGCAGCCCAGGGAAGAAGACTAAAAACTTAAGTGGAAAATTCTAAAACAAAAAAGCAGAGAGTGAATGAGGTTCTCTTTTTCTCCTTCTTCTTCTTCTTTTTTGCTATGACCTGCCATGGGAAAGGATCATGGAAAACATACTAAATTCTCCACTGAAAATTCTGTGCTTATCAGCATTGCAAAGAAACTGCATAGGGCTTGTTTGGATTAAAGAAGATGATTTGATTAGACAGGTTCTGTCAACCAACAGAAGGAACGGTGAACTCCTCCTGGAGAAAGATAGTAACTTGATCCTGGACATCTTTTTACTAAATAGTCTCCAGTAAGTAAAAATTGAAAAGGTACCAACAAAACTGAATGATCTCAATAAAACCAAGAGAAAATAAAACATAACACAAATTGTCTAGAAAATCCATAAATTAGAGTTAACTAGCAAAGATGTTAAAATAAGTATGTATAATATGTTAAAAATAAGGAACAATGGAGAAATTATGTAAAAAGAAAATTATACCAGGAATTGGAAAATTGAAAAATTGATGTCAGATATAAAGGATACAGAATTAGTAAGTACAAGACAGATAATTAGAAAGTATCCAACTAGAAGCAGTGAAAAAATTAAATATAGAAAAGAACATTACTGATATATGGGATATAATAAAACCATCTAATCATCTAATACATGAGAGAGAGTGTGTGTGTGTGTGTGTGCGCACGTGCGTGTGTAATCCTAGAAGAGTAAGATAGCATAAGAATGGGTAATAAACAATATTTGAAGAGATAATGACCAAAAATTTCCAAAATTGGTAAAAAGTCTTTAACTCTTCAATATGTTCAGAAAAAAAAGGGTAAATAAAAATAAAGCAATTTAGACATATGATAGGAAAATTGCTGGAGACCAAAGTCAAAATGGAAAAAACCCTTCAAGATCAATAGTATAAAAACTATGAACTAGGGCTATGACTCCAGTGGTGGAGCACCTGCCTAGCAAGCATAAGGCCCTCAGTTTAAAGAAGCCCCCAGTACACCGCCCCAGAATTATATATTACATTTAAAGGACTCTCAGTAAAATGGAGAATTGTCCCTTTAACATTTTTAACATAAACCATGAGAGCAAAAGACAAAGGAATAATTCTTTTAAGTCATGAAAGAAAACTATTATCAGGCTAGATTTCTATTGCCTTCAAAAATGAAGTTTTCAGACAAACAAAAACTCAAACTCAGACCTTTATTTAAAGAAAGACTTTTAGTGAAATTCATTAGATGGAAGGAAAGCAATCCTGAAAAATACATGATTTCCAAAGGAAATAAAAAGTGACAGGAAGGGTAACAAATGAATATTGATTGAATATAGATTATGCACAGCAATGATAATGATTTCTTAAAGGATTAAAGATTATGTGAGGTTTAAATTCATAATGGCAATAATTCAAAAGGCAGGGATATATAGCTAAAGAATTCTAAGGTTCTAAGTGCTATCACTAATAATTGAATTAATTGTATTACATTCTTATAGAACAAGATGCTATAACTGCATGCTGAAATTTCTTGGATAACTTCTAAAGAGATTAACTAGAAAGCTAAATGTAGGAAATAAATATTAAATAACAAATGCTGTATTGAATAATCCAAAAGAACAAAACTTAAGGGAAAATAAATTGCAAGCATAGATGCTCAAATATCAGATATTAATTCTAATAGGATTAAACAACCAAATTTGTCAGACTATGTGTGTGTATGTGAGAGAGAGAGAAGTGGAATAAAGTGTATGGTACAAACATTAGCCAAGATAAACCTAGTATAGCTATTCATTTATATAAGACAAAGGAGGCATTAATCAAAATATATTACTAGTAATGAAGATGGGTGCCTTATAGTAATGAGAAGGTAAATAAACCAGAAATATGAGTTCTAAGATTGAATATTCTCCCCCAAAAGATGACTGTGAATTTTAAAAGATTAAATTGGCAGAATACAAATTCAAAACCAACCCAAATGCAAAACAAACCCTCTGTTTCTGATAGAATAAGAAGACAAAATATACACACACACATACACATGAAATATTGAAGATATGAATAACAGTAACATCATAAAAATAAATTCACATACAGAGCACACTAAAGCATATATTCTGTTTATATGCATATGGGATATTATGAAAATTCTCCATATTCTGTGTCATAAAGCAAGCTTCAATTTTAAAAAAGAATTGAAATTATTCAGTATGCTTTTTGACAACAGAAATAAAAAAAAAAAACCAAAAAATCCCCAAATATTTCAGTCTGAAGAAGGTAGAAAAAAACAACGCATGCCCATAATCTTATCTACTAAGCAGGCAGAAATCAGGAGGATTTAAAGCCAGCCCCAGCAAATTGTTCAAGAAACCCGATTTTGAAAAAACTCATCACAAAAGAGGGCTGGTGGAGTGACTCAAGGTGTAGGCCCTGAGTTCAAACCTCAGCTACAGTGAAAAAATGTATACGAGACATATACAAGAGAAAAAAAATCACTAAAGCTGAAAGATGGTTTTTGTAATGATTTATAAAATTTAAAACTCTTAGATGATTCAAGAAAATAGAGGACGCCAACTGCCAATATTAGAAGTGAGGGAAGGAGAGTCAATCCTACAGACATCTTTAAAATATAAAAGGGAATAGTGTGGACAACTTTATGCCAGTAAGTTTGATGACTTATATAAAAGATCCTTTAAAACCCTAATTCTCCAAATCTGAAGAAAAAAATGGAAATTGTCTAATTAGTCAAATCTATTAAATTAAAGATGCTATAAAAACTATTCTACTTCACAGTGTAAATTCTTCCAAGTACTTATGTAAGAATGAGTATCCACTTACATGAACTCAAAGAACAGGAAGATAGAAAACATCTCTCAAATCATGTAGGTACTAGCATAACCTGAGTAGGCTATACACTAGCATAATCTAAATAGGACATAACAAAGGAAAATGACAAGTCAGTCTCTTTTATAAACATACATGGAAATTTTCTTTTTAAAAAATAACCAAATTGAAGTGGTTCGTGACTAATCCTAGCTATTTGGGAGGCTGAAATTGGAAGGATCATGGTTTGAGGCCATGGTTTGGCAAGTAGTTCAAAAGACCCGCATCTCCAAAATATCCAGAGCAAAAGGGACTGCAGGTGTGGCTGTAGTGGTAGAGTGCCTGCTTTGCAAACACGAAGCCCTGAGTTCAAACCCCAGCCTACCAAAATAAATAAATAAACAAAAAGGCAGAAAAGAATAAGAAGGAAACAATAAATGATTAGATAATAGGGTTTATTTTAGGTATACAGTGAGTCAACTCAGTGATCAATGTAATTCACGATATTAATAGGTAAAGGAGAAAAACCGTACAATTATCCCAATGGGTGCAGAAAAAGTCACTCAAGCCAGGGCGCTGGTGGCTAATGCCAGTAATCCTAACTGCTTGGGAGGCAGAGATCAGGAGTATGGTGGTTGAAGCCAGCTGGAGCTAATAGTTCCTGTGATTCCATCTTGAAAACACCCAACACAAAAAAAGGATTGGCGGAGTAGCTAAAGTGGTAGAGGTCCTGCCTAGCAAGTGTGAGGTATGAGCTCAAACCCCAGTACTGCCAAAAAAAAAGTTCCTCAATAAAATTCAGTACACATTAACGGTAAAATTGTTAGCAAATGAAAATAGAAGAGAATGTGAGGAATGCCTTTTAAAACCTACAGTAAACATCATTAAGATTAAATTATTGAAAATTTTCATCTGGAAATCAAGAATAAGCTAAGGATAAACATCGTTACCACTTCAGTGTTTCACTCTTAGCTCCAACTTTTGGAATAAGGCGAAGAAGAAATAAAAGACACAATAATTGAAAGGGAAGGAAAAAATCATCTCTTAAAAAAGATACAAATTGTATCTATAAAAATCAAGACTCTACAATCCATATCAGAATTAACAAATGAAGTTAAGAATTACTAGATATGAAGCCAACATACACATCTGAGTAGTACTTCTATATAGCAACAAAAACCCAAAATGTACAATTTAAATGTCATTTACAATAGTTCCAAAAATATAAAATACTTAGACACAAATCTAATAGAATATTTATAGTACTTTTACACTGGAAACTGTAACATAGTTTTGAGGAAAAATGAAGATCCAAATAAGTTGAAGGGCACACAATGTTCACTCATTGGGAGACTCAAGGATAGGAATGTTAATTCTCCAATCTATAGAAACAATAAAATCCTAAACAAATTTTCAACAAATTTTTAATAAAAATTGGCCAGCTGAATATAAATTTTATATGAAATACAAAAAGATAATTATAATAAAAATACTCTTGAAAAAGAATAAAATTGAATACACCACACCAATGGCATGATCCGTGGAAGAAAGAATTCACAAGTTGAACCTGATTAAAATTAAATTTTTCTGCCCTGCAAAAGACTCTACCATGCAAATGAAAAGACAAGGCACAGACTAGTGGAAAATATTTTTAAAAGACATGTTAGATAAAGGACAGTTATCTAAAATATATAGTCTGTTAAAACTTGATAATAAGAAAACAATTTCATGCAAAAAAATGGGCCAAAGACTTTAACAAACACATCATCAATCAAGATAGGCAAATAAGCATCTGAAAAGATGTTCCACATAACATGCCATCAGAGAAATGAGGTATCAATACACAACTATTAGAATGGCCAGTCCCCAGAACAATGGCAACATCAACTGTTGAGGAAGATGTGGAGCAACAGGAATTCTTGTTCATTGCTGGTGAGAATGAAAAATCGTACAGCCACTAAGGGAGACAGTTTGGCAATTTCTTATAAAACTAAGCACACTTTTACTATGTGATCCAGCAGTCATGCTCCTTAGTATTTATTCAAGGGAGTTGAAATTTTATATCCACTGAAAACTTGGATAGGGGTGTTTATAGCACCTTCATTCATAACTGCCAAAACTCGGAAGCAACCATGATGTCTTTCCATAGGCAAATGGATAAGTAAACTGTGATACAACACCAAAAGGAAATGAGCTATCAACCCACGAAAAGGCATTGAGAAAGCTTAAATGCATAGTAATAGGTGAAAAGGGCCAATCTGAATGACTCTATACTCTATGATTCTGACTATTAGACATTTTGGAAAAGGCAAAAATGTGGAGATGGTAAAAAAATTAGTGGTTTCCAAGAATTCTAGGGGAAGGAAGAGATAAATAAAGCATAATGATTTTTTTTTCAGTGAAACTACTCTGTATGATACTCTAAAGAATACATTTTATCATAAATTTGTCTAAGCCCAGAGAATATACAGCACCAACAGGGGACCTTAATTTGAACTACAGACTCAGTGACAAAAATGTGATAATATAGATCCATCTGTTGTAAGAAATATACCACTCTGGTGGGGGATGTTGATACTGGGGAGGGTTGTGCATGTGGGGGGGGCAGGGAGATATGGGAAGTCTCTGTACCTTCTGATCATTTTTTTTTCTGTGATCTAAAACCACTCTTTAAAATAGACAATTTTTTGAATGGAGGACTTATGTCTCATAATAAAACCTATGGTAAAGCTACAGTAATTAAGCCAATGTGGTATGATGTGATTAACAAAGAGAAAAAAACTGAGTACTCGAGCAGGCAATTACTAATTACTGAATGATGATGATGACAACTCAGAAACAATAAAGACTAGCTCATACTTTTAATAGATAGTGCATTTGGGAAAAACATTACTTATTTGCAAAATTTTAAGTTGATTTTAACTTTAAATATGAAGTTTAAAATAATTAATCTTTGAAAAGAAATCACATAAAAACCTCTTGTGACCTTGGAGTATGCAAAGATTTGAACAGAACACAAAATGTGCTAACCAGATGTGAAAATATTGACAAATCAGGCTGCTTTGAAGAAGTTTTATGGATCATTTACACCATGATAGAGTCTTTAAAAAGGAATAGAATGGAAGAAGGTATTTGTGATACATTTATCTGAAAAATGGGCCTATACTCAGAATATTGATGATACTTCAACAGGTAAATAAGCAAACAGACAAATGCCCAAATAGAAAAACGTATAAAAGTCTTCAGCAAGAACTTTACAAAAATGCATCCTAATGACTAGTGAATGTGAAAATGTTCAAATTTCACTAATCACTAGGGAAATGCTCATCAAAATTGCAATATGATGTAATTCCTACTCATTAGAGAGATGAAAAAAGGAAAAGACAACATCAAATGTTGACAAGGAGGTGGAGCAACTGGAACTCTAACACTTTGCTGGTATTAGTACAATTACTTTTGAAAATCATTTCACAATGATTAAGGTGCTGTGCACCTTAATGCACAGCAATCTAATTCCTCTGAATATATTCAACATGAATACATAGAATGTTCACTTAGAGACATATATAAGAATATTCATAAGAGTACTATTCAACAAGGGTCAAAACTGGAAAAATGTTTTATCAATTGAAAATGTATGAACAAATCATGATAAATTCATATAGAGGAATAATATGAAGCAATGAGAATAAAGGAAATTAGAACATGACACAGATAAAATTTACAAACATGATGTTGGATGAAAGGCAACAGACACAAAAGTATAACACTCTGTAATTACATTTTTATAAAAGACTATTTGCATAAATAGTCTATGATAATAACAGTCAGAATATTGCTTATCTCCTAGGAGGAAGGTAGTAACCAGACAATGGTAGGAGGGGATTTCTTGGATTTTTTAAAGTTTTTTTTTTGTCTAAGGTATTCTCATAACATTGTATTAACTTTATGAAAATTCACAGGATTGTACACTTATGATCAGTGTCCCTTTGAAGCTGTATTCTTCAAAACAAAAGTTACTTCTGTAAAACTTAAAAGTTTTTTAGATACCTATTGCATTAATTTCTTGAATATAATCAAATGATAAACTCACAAAAGAAATTTCTTCATGTTCTTAAGGTTTTTTTGTTAGATATCATTTTGATTGCTCTGAAAATATTGCTTCAACTGAAAATAACTCAGAAAACGTTCATTTTCTATCACTGAGGGCAGGAGTTAAAACTGAGGAAGTTCTGTGACTTAAAGGATGTTGATACACAACCATGTTACAGTTTGGAATGAAATGGCAAAATCTACGTGCAATAGTAAACAAGAACACTTGGTGGCGCTGCAGGCTAAGACTGCGAATAAAAGCGCGCTGGAGAAAACCTGACGCCATTAAGCTAGCAATCAGAACACCCAAAACTCCTTAAAGGAAGGAAGCATTTTAGGTAAGATCCAGAGGAGAGAATTTCAGAGAAGACATAGTTCAGAGAGCAATTCGGTGAATAATATTTAATTCAAGGATCGTTAACCAAATCATTTGGGTGGATTGAATACGGATTGCACTTTCTGGACCGGTTCTGAACTATGGAGACTGCGCTGGCAAAGACACCACAGACACGGCAAGTTATTTTTCTTGCTATTCTATTGTTTTGGTGGGAGGCTGGCTCTGAGGCAATTAGATATTCCATGCCAGAAGAAACAGATAGTGGCTATCTTGTGGCCAACCTGGCAAAAGATCTGGGGCTCAGGGTGGGGGAGCTGGCCCCTCGCGGCGCGCGAATCCATTACAAAGGGAACAAAGAGCTCTTGCAGCTTGATGTAAAGACCGGCAATTTGCTTCTGTATGAAAAACTAGACCGGGAGGACCTGTGCGGGGTGACAGAACCCTGTCTATTGCACTTCCAGCTCTTACTGGAAAACCCCATGCAGTTTTTTCAAGTTGATGTGCAGCTCACAGATGTAAATGACCATTCTCCAGAGTTCCTAGAGAGAGAAATGCTCCTAAAAATACAAGAAAGCGCCCAGCCAGGAACCTCGTTTCCTCTGAAAACAGCTCAGGACCTTGACATAGGCAGCAACACTGTGCAGAACTACACAATCAGCCCCAACTTCAATTTTCATGTTGTCACTCATAATCGCGGAGATGGCAGAAAATACCCAGAGCTGGTGCTGGACAGAGCGCTGGACCGGGAGGAGCAGCCCGAGCTCAGTCTACTGCTCACAGCGCTGGACGGTGGGGCCCCGCCTAGGTCTGGGACCACCACAGTCCGCATTGAAGTCGTGGACATCAACGATAACGCCCCCGAATTTTTACAGTCGCTCTATGAGGTACAGGTTCCTGAGAACAGCCCCCTCAGCTCTCTAGTTGTCACTGTCTCTGCCCGAGATTTAGATGCAGGATCGCATGGAAGTGTTTCCTATGCTCTGTTTCAAAGTGATGACACTTCTCAACCATTTGTAATAGACGAAGTAACAGGAGAAGTGCGCCTGAAGAGGGCGTTGGATTTCGAGGTTACTCGATATTACAATATGGAAATTGTAGCCACGGACACTGGGGGTCTTTCAGGAAAATGCACAGTTGCTATAGAGGTGCTGGATGTCAATGACAATGTCCCTGAATTGACCATGTCGAAGCTCACCAGCTCCATCCCAGAAAACTCCCCAGAGACTGTGGTTGCCATTTTCAGTGTGTCCGATTTAGATTCTGGAGACAATGGTAGAATCCTTTGCTCCATCCAAAACGATCTCCCCTTCCTCTTAAAGCCCACATTCAAGAACTTTTACACCCTGGTGACAGAAAGGCCATTGGACAGAGAGAGCACATCTCAGTACAACATCACCATCACGGTTTCAGACATGGGGACTCCCAGGCTGCAAACGGAGCACAGCATAAGCGTGCAGGTGTCCGACGTGAACGACAACGCCCCGGCCTTCACGCACACCTCCTACACCCTGCGGGTGCGCGAGAACAACGGCCCCGGCCTGCACATAGGCAGCGTGAGCGCCACAGACAGGGACGCGGGCACCAACGCCCAGCTCACCTACTCGCTGCTGCCGCCCCCAGAGCCGCACCTGGCCCTCGCCTCGCTCGTGGCCATCGACGCGGACAGCGGGCAGCTGTTCGCCCTGAGGCCGCTGGACTACGAGGCCCTGCAGGCCTTGGAGTTCCGCGTGGGCGCCGCCGACCGCGGCTCGCCCGCGCTCAGCAGCCAGGCGCTCGTGCGCCTGCTGGTGCTGGACGCCAATGACAACTCGCCCTTCGTGCTGTACCCGATGCAGAACGCCTCTGCGCCCTGCACCGAGCTGCTGCCCAGGGCGGCCGAGCCGGGGTACCTGCTCACCAAGGTGGTGGCGGTGGACGGCGACTCGGGCCAGAACGCATGGCTGTCCTACCAGCTGCTCAAGGCCACGGAGCCCGGGCTCTTCAGCGTGTGGCCGCACAATGGCGAGGTGCGCACCGCCAGGCCGCTGAGCGAGCGCGACGCGCCCAAGCACAGGCTGCTGGTGCTGGTCAGGGACAATGGCGAGCCGCCGCTGTCTGCCAGCGTCACGCTGCACGTGCTGCTGGTGGATGGCTTCTCCCAGCCCTACCTGCCGCTGCAGGAAGCGGCGGCCGAGCAGGGACGGGGCGACGCGCTCACCTTGCACCTGGTGGTGGCCTTGGCGTCGGTGTCGTCGCTCTTCCTCTTGTGTGTGCTGGTGTTCGTGGCGGTGCGGCTGTGCAGGAGGAGCAGGCCGGCCTCTCTGTCTGGCTGTGCGGTGCCCCAGGGCCACTTTCCGGGCCACCAGGTGGACGTCAGTGGTGCGGGGACCCTGTCCCACAGCTACCAGTATGAAGTGTGTCTGATGGGAGGTACTGGGACAAATGAGTTCAAATTTCTGAAACCAATTGTCCCCAGTAGTCTGATTTAGGACACTTAGAACTTTTGCAAAATACCAATTTCTGGAACAGATTGTGTGCCTAGTAGCAAAAGATGTAAAAATTAATTAGCTGACTCTAGATGTGTTCTTTCTAATCAAAAATCTCTCCTTAAGGTAACATTTGATTCGTTTTGCTTTGTATGTAATTTGTTAATGTGTTCATATTTTCCTTTTTCATCTGCCTCCTATCTTACCATTGCAGTCTAAATCCTCTTTTTTTTTAACTAACAGAGCGGCAAAATAAGTTCATTGTTTTTAGTTATTATTTCAAATTTGCTTATTTAAGAGCTCATTTCCAAATCTGCCTTTAAAAGAATGTAGAGTTGCAAACCATCAATTTCATAATTGATACTGTTGAGTATATCAACATAACGTGCTTTATAATTCTCACCTTTGATTTTTAATAGACTGTAGTAATTGTACAAAGAAGTTTCATTGTAGCATTTCCATTCGTGCATATTACATACTTTGATCATATTCATGCCCTTATTATCTTCTCATCCCTGCTAGCACTCCGTATTCTCTTCCACATCCTTCATAGTTCCCCTTTCCTTGCAAGTACTCCCCCCACTAAATTCCACATATGATAGAAAACATGTGATACTTGGTGTTTTGAGTCTGACTTGTTTAGCTGAATCCAATTTCATCCATTTTCTGCAACCCACATAATTTCATTCTTCCTTATGGCTAAATAAAACTCCATTTTTGTATATATAGTATATTTTCTCCATTTATTGTTAAAAATGTTCTTAAAGCAGCTTTGTCTATAGTTAATGATGTGTAAGGATACATGAGAATGTGTTTTCTTTAAGATTTGGCAATTCATGTTTTCAGGAGTATAGTACCTGAATAATAATGAAACATTTAATTCATTCTGTAGTTAACACATTGCTGTTAATATTTTGATATTGTATATGCTTGTAAAGGGCAAAAATGTGGACAAATACAGCAAATTACTGTTAGGTGACTACTCTTTAAGGTGCCCAAAAGATATTCATGATAAGTGAGGAAAAATTAAACCTAACCCATTTTAAACACCAAGTGTGCTTTCCATTTTGCATGAGACATTATTAGCAGGACATGTGGTAGAATGACAGTTTTGTTTGTAAATTCTCAGGTGTAAATGTAAGGACCTGAGAGCATTTTGAGGGAGGGAAATAGGTTTGAACTCAGGGCCTCGTACTTGTCAAACACTCTGCCTGTTTTTCCCTGCCCCAGCCCTATCCGTTTTTAATCTCAAGAAGCC
Organism: Castor canadensis; assembly: GCF_047511655.1. Taxonomy (NCBI): domain Eukaryota; kingdom Metazoa; phylum Chordata; class Mammalia; order Rodentia; family Castoridae; genus Castor; species Castor canadensis. Next base: position 78,078,087 of record NC_133391.1, on the reverse strand, counting down.
ACACAGATGTATGATCACTAAATGTTTTATAACAGAAATAGTGTTCCTTCAAATACTACTTTACAATTAAGATCTATTTGCCATATATATGGTGACTTAGGAAGGAAATATTTTCTTCCTGCCTTGGCTCCCTTCCTCAGATTGCATTCTGACATGATTTAGGATTATTTATGCACCTGTTGGGAAAGAAACTATCAATCCACATCAGCATTCTGCCTGCAACATTGTAATGAAAAGAAGATGTACAAGAATAGGAAGTATTAAAGAAAAGATAACAATATCATCATGAAAGTGTAAATTAGCTACAACTAAGCATAAAATATGTCTGCAACCATAACATCAAATCATATGGCTACTTTTAGTGAAATTGAAAAAATTATTTTCAGACTGGTAGAGCGGCTCAAGTCATAGAGTACCTGCTCAGCAAGCATGAGGCCCTGAGTTCAAATCCCAGTGCTACCAAAAAAAATTTTTAAGAAGGAAAAAATTACTTAGTAATGTATTCATCTCCAACTCAATTCCAATTTGAGTTCATTCATATCTTTGATTTTAGGAACAAAATAATCAAACAGAAAGCAAGACCTTTCTGTTCATGAGATTAACTTCTTGAAATCTATACTTAAATTTCCTGGTCTCTAGCTGGTGTTTCTATTGAACTTTTGTTAGTTTATATGGTATAAAAAATAAAGAAATTTGCAAAATCTCAAGGAGTTTAAAAACTTCCAAATAGCTAGTCATTAATTTTTTTTCAAAACATAATTCTAGAAAATATGCACTTTCCTTCTTTTTTCTCCATAGACACATTAATTAAAAATATTTAAACATTTAAATAAAATATTAAATATTCACAATCTAGTTCTAACACTTATTGTTAACCAGTAATTTGTTTGATCACAGGCTGAAAATTTTGCTTCTGTTCTTTTTATATTCCAAACTGTTGATGAAAAGTTTGTTAGTCTATTTGTCAGTCTCTTAGCTGTACTCTATGCTCTTTTGTATTTTTTCCTTTATTATTGATGTTCTGATTATTTTCTGTTCCCTAACTCAAGATTCATATAGTTCACTGCGTTTTTTTGTCTGAATGGCTCTCATTTTTTTCTAAATTTTCATTGGGCATATGTTCATAGCAACTTGTACTTATCTCATAATTGCTATTTCCTCCTTTCTTGTTTGAGTAAAATAGATATATTTTATTTTTAAGCTCTTTCCATGTTCTTCTGAATCTCTATTTCTTATGACTCTTTTATGTGTTGAGTCTGATTTTCATGGTGTTAGTTTTCCTCATAGCCTTGGTGATGTTTTATTGACTACTTCTGTTGGAGGTTGCTTTCACAGTAAGGCTTGTTTTGATAGTATTGACATAGGGAAGAATAGGGGTCTCAAGGTGGTTTCAGTCCTGGCTTTTGCAAATCTAAGCCTTAATTGAGAAGCTTGGCTCAACTTTGTGACTCATAAGTAGACATTCTGCACCAACCCATGAACATGTGTTTCTGGTGCGCCAAGCTCCTTTGAGGTCACTGTTCTGCATTTGCTCTATGAGGCAAAAATCTGAAGTGCAGTCACCTACTTCTTGGTTGTCATGGTGTCTGTTAATGTGGTGGAGCTCATGGAGAATCATTAAATGTTTCACTGTTTAGAACAAATAAACTGATTTTGAAGAAAATCCAATTGCAGCCGAAGGAATTGATATATGAGGACTACATAGAAGAAACCATGGTCATGATTCAGGTAATAAATGTACATGATAATGATAAGAAACAGAGTAACACCTAAGATTTCTCTTCTGAAATAGTGGCTGCTGTGTTTTTTTTTAATTATTAAAGAAAATGGCATGGGGCTCTTGTGACAAAGCGGAAATGACTTGTTCCTTCTAAGACAATCTCTTCCTCATTAAGCTACATGCCAAAAATTACTCCTCTAGTAACAGAGGCCAGAGATTAGTACCATTTTTGTCACCAGAGTGAAGCCCTACATGAATAAATATAGCACAATATGACCACACTATATTCTGTCATTGTCAACAATTCCCTGACCCAACATTTACATACCTTGTTAGTCCACAATGAAAGCACTTCTGATCTATGCATGGATAGTGCTAAAAGTAGACACGTCATAGGGACTAACACCTAAGGCCTTTTCCCAATTCTGCCATGGGAGATATACCTCAACCTTCTCTTGGCATCCAAAGGAACTCATATGCTTTGATGTCACTGTTTTTTGAGACTCTTGAATACTGTGAGCTCTAAAACTGCATGGGGCTTCCTGGAGTTGAGCAGTAAGGCTCTGCTGCATGAGGCTATCCTGGTAGGTCCTGAGCTGACCATGTTAGAAAAAGGTGGTAACTTGGATGGCAACCTGGGCTAGTATTCATGACTATTTTATCTTTGACTTAAGACCTCAGAGAACTGGAAGTTTAAAATATGGTCACACAACCTGGAAATATGGAACATGGAATCTAGACTCTTAAGTGACATTTACCACCAGGCACATTCTGGTGCTGTTTTAAGAATAACTGCAAGTCACCTCTACTTACCATGGTTTTGTACCACTAGTCTAGAATTTCTCACAGCTTCCTTTCCATGCACAGAAACATCCAAAGAAAGATCCTCAAGCCAACAAGATCTCCATCCTCTTGGTCACTGATTTGACTCAGCCTTCCTGTTTCAATTCTCTGCTGTTGTTCAATGCTGTTCAGATGTGGAGGCTGACTAGAGAAATTTCAGTGAACACTTGCTCATGAGAAGTACTCTTTCTGTGCATTTTGGGAATATGAACATGGCTGGGATTTGGTTCCAAATCTATTAGTGTTAGAATTTCTTACCAGAATTTCAGGAACAAATGTGTTCAGATTTATGGTCAATTCTTTTAAAATAATATTGGCTGCCCTTGAAAAATTATTTCAGGAGAAACTTAACTTATTAAATAATTTGAGATTTGTTTTTTAAAAATCCTGAAATTATATTCACTAAATAGTATCAGTTTGAGTATTTTTCAACTTAAATTTCATTCCCTCTAGGGAAATGAATTTCTTCAACCTGAATGTCTCTTTCTATTGCATTTAAATTATGTCAGTGGCAATGCTGAAGTTTGCTACCCATACTTGTTATTATGAAGAATGTATCTAGTATATTTTACTGAAATTTTTAAAATGGAAAAGAATATGTTCTGGTTATTACTAACAATGGTAGAGACAAGACTTCTGCAAAAAATCTTTGCTCCATAAAGGCAGGGAGAAAATAAAATGGTCAGAATCAGCTTTTTCAGAACACTGTACTTTATCAAAAGGATTGCATCCTTATAAACTAAATTTATTGAAGAAAGAAGGGAAGACTTATCTCAAAAACAGTGATTTCATGATGCTTTTTTGTTGTTGTTTTGTTTTCCTTTTTCTTTTATTATTCATATGTGCATACAAGGCTTGGTTCATTTCTCCCCCCTGCCCCCACCCCCTCCCTTACCACCCACTCCACCCCCTCCCTCCCCGCCCCTCAATACCCAGCAGAAACTATTTTGCCCTTATTTCTAATTTTGTTGTAGAGAGAGTATAAGCAATAACAGGAAGGGACAAGGGTTTTTGCTGGTTGAGATAAGGATAGCTATACAGGGCATTGACTCACATTGATTTCCTGTGCATGGGTGTTACCTTCTAGGTTAATTCTTTTTGATCTAACCTTTTCTCTAGTACCTGTTCCCCTTTTCCTATTGGCCTCAGTTGCTTTTAAGGTATCTGCTTTAGTTTCTCTGCGTTAACAGCAACAATTGCTACCTAATTTTTTAGGTGCTTTAACCTGCCTTATTCCCATCCCCATATCTCTACCTTCATAGGACCTAACAGTTTACAATCATAGTGAAAACCAGCAGCTTGGCAGCCACCAGAAGAGACAGAACAGATCTCACTCATGGAGAATGGTTATTGACTGATGTGATTGGTGGCTCACTGTTGGACTCCACTTGCATGTCATCTTTATTTGACCTGAATCAGAGCTTGCCTAGCACCAAAAGCCTTTTTCTGGGGCATTTGTTGAAAATATTTAGAGGCAATTGTTTAATTTCATAACTGCTGGAGTGTCAGATAACATTTTGGAGGCAAAAATAGGCTGACCAAAACAATTTACATAGAAAATCTAAGGAATGAGATATAAATAAAAACTTTGAAAAGCTCTGATATACTGGGCACAAAAAAGTCCACATACATGTGTAACATCCTGTGTATGCCTACTGCAAAATGCATGCTAATGAGAGATTTCTGAGGACTAAGATTGGAAAAGTAGAATCTAACTTCCAGCATTGCCACATCATATTACTTAAAATACCTAATTCTTGACTGCTGGCCCACACCTGTAATTCCAGCACTTGAGACATGGAGGTAGAGGATCATGAATTCAAACCCAGCCTGGGATACAAAGTAATACCTTGTCTCAAAAAAAATAAATAAAATATCAAGTTCTCAATAAATTATGAAATATTCAACTAAAATATGACTCAAACATAGTAATAAAGCAACCCACAGAAACTGTCCCTGAGTACAGTATACTATAGATTGGGAATTAAACTAGTACAGCCATTATGGAAAATTATATGGAGGTTCCTACAAAAGCTAAAGTAGAATTAGCATGTGATCCACCAATTCCACTTCTGGGTATAAAGCTAAAGGATTTAAAATTAGTATTAGTTCATTGCAGCATTCTTCACAATAGCCAAGTTATGGAATCAACCTAAGTGACCATCAGTTGGATGAACTAATTTCTAAAAGGTGTGGTGTATATATACTTAGAATGCTCCTTATTTTTAGAAAAGAAGGTACTCCTACCATTTGCAAGAACATGAGTGAAACTAGAGGACATTATGCTAGTGATATAAGCCAGGTACGTGAAGATAAATACCACATTTTTCTCACTTATAGGTAGTCTCTAAAACAGTCAAACAAATAGAATCAAAGAATAGAATGTGGTTACAGGAGGCCAGAGAGTAAGAGAAATGGAGAGATGGCCAAAAGGTACAAAGTTTTGGCTAGACAGGAGGCATAAGTGATCATTTGAAAGGGCTTACCATGTAAATTAACTTGATTCAATTTTTTCACATTGTATACATATGTCATGTCATTACTTTGGATGCCATAAATATATAATTTGTCAGTGTACAATAAAGTAAAAAAGAAATTTGAAAGCTCTCCATGAATCCTCAGTCATTAAACTTGCTAGACAATGACTATTTTCTTAGTTTAAAATTAATAAAATGTTACATTTTGTAATAAACATTTCCATTATTCAATTTTTATAGGGAAGGGCTTATGAAATTGAATTATAGTGGAGAAAACTCAGTAAGACATAAAAATTATCTAATTAAAATGTGATTCAATATATAAATCTTTGTCTATGCATGGTATTTTCTCAGTTTAAAAGTAGTGAAGGGGCTGGAGGTGTTGCTCCAATATTAGAGCACCTGCTTTGCAAGTGTGAAGCCCTGTGTTCAAACTCTGGTCCCAACCAAAAAAAAGTAGTGAAGAGGTTTTTTTTACTTGTTTGGTAAACAAGTCTTAGCTCTCTAGAAATGTTAATGACTGGTGGGAGCTGAGTAGAAGACAGCTCTACAGATAGACAATGACTGTTTTCCTTTAGTCTGTTACTAAAGGAAGGTAACAGAATGATGCATCACCTAATTTACTATGTAAATAGACAGAATTAAAAACAGAACAAAATAGAAATTATAGAGTTGAAAAAAATAACTGAAAGGAAAAATGCAAGAAAGGGCTGAGTGTGGCAAAGCATGTGCTCATCATGAACAAGGCTCTGGGTTCAATCCTACACACACACACACACACACACACACACACACACTCACACGCACATACACACACACATTCACACACACATATGCACACGCACTCACACATACACACTCACACACACTCATACACACACATACACTCACACACATTAAAGGATCTCAACAGTAGATTTGAGCAGGAAGAGTAAAAGCTCAGAACTTAAAGACAGATCAATTGGGATTATCCAATCTAAGAACAAAAGAGGTAAAAAATGAAGAAAATGAACAGTCTCAGGGATCCATGACACAGGATCAAGCATACTAACATACACAAACTTGGAGTCTCAGAAGAAGAAGGAGAGAAAAGAACAGAAAGATGGTTGAAGACATAATCACTGAAAACTTCCCACATTTGGTGAAAAACCTTAACCTGCACATCCAAGAAACCCACTGATAATTAAAGAGATCCATACCTTGACACATCATGACCAAACTTGAAAGACAAAGATGAGAAGATAATCTCAAAAACAGGAGAAAAATGACTCATCACATACAAGGGATCCCAATATATTTAATAATTGGTTTCTCACATAAATCAGGGAGGACAAAAGCACTGAGGTGACACATTCTAAGTGCTAAGACTGTCGACCAAGAATTCTATTTCCATTAAAATGAATGAGAAATTAACACATTATCAGATAAACAAAAACTGGTTGAATCCATTATTAGCAAAACTGGCCTATGAAAAATACCAAGCACAGTCATTTGGGCTGAAATAAACTGACATTAAAGAATAGCTTTTATCCACATGGAGAAATAAAAGTATCAAAAAGGTACGTGGATGTATATATAAAAGTTAGTATAAATGTATCTTATTAGTAACTTTTCATTTAAAAGACAAATTTTCATTAAAAAAATAATTATAAGCATGTTCACAGTGCAAAAAGGAGGCAAAAGGAGCTTAGCTATGTAGAAATAGATTTCTATGTACTATTTTTTTGGTACTATGGGGTTTGAACTCAGTGCCTCAGGCTTGCAGGGCAGGCCGGCTACTGTTTGCCTCTTTTCAATGTACTACTGAAAATAACTTGGTGTTATTTTTCTCTGGACTCATAAAAGTGAAGATGTTAATTTTAATAACTAGAGAAAGCATTAAAATAATCCCTTCAAAAAATAAAATAAACTGGGCACTAGTGGCTCACACCAATCATCTTAGGTACTCAGGAGGCAGGGATCAGGAGGCAGGGATAAAAGATAACAATTTGAAGCCAGCCCCAGATCCTTTCTCACAAAAGCCCATCACCAAAAAGGGCTAGAGGGGTGGATCAAGCAGTAATAGCGCCTTTGTTGCAATTGTGAAGCCCTGAATTCAAACCCTAGTACTGCTAAAAAAAAAATAAAAAGGTAAAATAAATGGAAAGGACATTAACTTAACATCTATTTAATACAAAGGACAGTAATAGAGGACTAGAGGGACAAGAAATAAGATATTAAATACAGCAAATGACAGACATACATCTGTCTCATGAGTAAGTATATTAAATGTGAATAATTATATTAAATTGACTACATACTCAATTTAAAAGAAGAATTGATTAGCAAAATGGATTTATAAAAATAATCCCATATATGATGTCTGTAAGAGATACAGCTTAATTCAAAGACATAAATATATTTAAAGTTAAGGAATAAAAAAGACACCAAGAAGTCAATAACAGAAGAGAGCTATGGAATGGTTATATTAATATCAGACAACATAAAATATTTAAAATTTTTAATATTTTAAAAATATTTTAAAATAAAAATTTTAAATTACTAAAAATAGAATTAAAGAGGGATATTTTAGATGATGAAAGTGCCAATCCATTTGGAAGATATAAGAATTACAAATATATTTGCACCTAAAAATAGGGCCCTCAAAACAACTGGAAAAAAATCTAACACAAATAGATAATTCCATGGCAATAGCTGAAAAGTTTGATTCTACCACTTTCAATAACATGTATAATGACTAAATAAAATTTCACCAAGAAAAAAGAAATGCTTGAATAATACCACAAGCCAGCTAGCAGAACACTCTACTCAAAAACAATAAGAAGACATTCTTCTCAAGTGTACAAGGAATGTTCTCCATGATGCATCACATTGTTGAGTAATAAAAAAAACTCAAAAAATTTTAAAGGATCAAAATTGTGCAAAGTATATTCTCCAATTGTAATGGAATGAAATTAGAAGCAGGAGAAAATTTAGGGAATTCACAAATAGGTGAAAATCAACACATTTCTAAACAGCCATTGACTCAAAGAAGAAATTACAAGGGACATTGTAAAATACTCTGAAATGAATGAAATGAAAACACAACATACAAAAACCTATGGCATGTAATAAATGCTGAGCTTAGAGCTGAAAATACCTACATTTAAAAAACAAAGATCTCAAATCAATACTTCAAATGCTTGCTTTAAGAAACTACAAACCAAAGGAAAGGAGAGTACACTAAAACCAAACAAGCAAAAGGAAATGAGAAGGTTAGAGTAGAAATAAGTGAAGCAAAATATAAAAACAATAGTGACAATCAATTGAAACAAAAGTTGGAGACTTGACAATCAATTGAATCAAAAGATATTGGCAATCCTTTAGCTAGACTAAACCAGGAAAAAAAACCACAAAAGGCCAGGCATTGGTGACTGACACTGTAATCTTTCCTCCGGAGATCAGAGGATTGCAGTTTGAGGCCAGCTGGGGTGAAAAGTTTGGGAGACCCTCTCTTAAAAACACAAAACACAAAAAAGGACTGTGGAGTGGCTCAAGTAGCAGAACACCTGCCTAGCAAGCATAAGGCCCTGTGTTGTGTTCAAACCCCAGTACCACAAAAAAAGGATCAAATTAGCAAAATAAGGAATAAAAGAGGGAACACTACAATCAACCATACAGATTTTTAAAATGTGGTTATCAGAGAACACTATGAACAATTTTAAGCCAACAATAAGGAAGAAATAGAACATGTGAATTGATTTTCAAGACATCGAGTGGGTAAGCAAAACCTTTCCACAAAGAAAAGCCCAGGACCAGATGATTTCCCTAAAGAATTCTGCCAGTCATTTACAGAAGAATTAGCACCAATACTCGACAAATTCATTAAAAAATGGAAGTTAGGGACCATTACTCAACTCATTATATGAGTCTAGAATTACCTTGTTGACAAAACCAGACTAATATAATGCAAGGAAACAAAACCACATCAATTTTCCTTATAAATACAGATGCAAAATTTCTCAACCAAATATTATTATACTGACTCCAGTAACCTATAAAAAATTACATATTATGGTCAAGAAGACATGCCATGTTGGTTCAACAACAGAAACAAGTGCAATACATCTTATCAGCAAAATAAAGACCAAAACTACGTAAATCATTTCAATAAATGCTGAAAAGCATTTAACAAAATCCAACACCTTCTCAAGATAAAAACGCTCAATAAATTAGGAATAATATGAGAAGTCCTTGACTTGATAAAAGGCAATTCTACAGCTTCACAGCTAATTAGTAGTGAAAGACTGAAAGCTTCTCCCTCAGATCAGGAACAAAACAAGGATGTTTGCCTTCATTTCTTCTATTTAGTATTGTACTGGATGTTTCAGCATAGCTATTAGCAAAGAAAAAGAGTAAAATTATTCATATTGGAAAATGAAAGTAGAACTATCTACATGTTTAGATGGCACAACCATGCATGTACATGCATATACAAAATCCTAAGGCATCCAAAATTAGAACTAATAAAATTTGATAGGTTCAGTAAGATTGCAGGACACAAGATCAATATTGAAAAATCAATTTTATTTCTAAACACTAGGATTGAACAAACCAAAAATGAAGTGAAGAAAAAAATTCCACTTATCAGCTCCAAAAGGAGTAAAACACATAAAAATGAATTTAATAAAAAAGTAGACTTTTACTCTTAACACTAGAAAACATTATTGAAAGAAATTTTAAAAAGACTCAAGTAGAAAGCATTCATGAATGAGAAGACCTAATGCTGCACAAATGGTTGTATACTCAAATTGGTCTACAGATTCAATGCAAATGCTATCAAAATCCCAGTTTGCTTTTTTTTTGCAGAAACTGGCAAACTGACTCTAAAATTCATATGAGAATACAAAGATCTCTGAATAGACAAAAGAATCTTGAAAAAGAACAAAAATGAAGAAGTCACACTTCCTGATTTTAGAAGCACTTGAAATTAGATAATTGAATATTTAATGCATTAAACATATACATACTATCTTTTTACTTACTATATACCAGAAGGAACTACTAGAAATTGTCTTAGATTTCATCACAGATTTCTCATGTCACACTGTATTTAAGAATCTCCTTCCTGCCCTTGCATTTCAGTGAGTATGAGTTTTACAAATATCATACAAGTTGCAATTTGGAGGGTTAGCCAATAGTAAATTTTAGTTTTCTTTTACCAATGAGCACTGTTTGTGTTGTAGTATTTCACCATATGATCAGATGAATTTAGTCTGTCAGAACATTCCAAAAGAGAATTCCTTCTGTGAGAAGTTATTATGAATTCCAGAAACCATTAATATTAACTACTTAATAACTGTATCTTTAACATTTCAAAATGTTAATATCTTAACATTTTGAAATATTATATTGTAAAAATCATTTTTAAAACTAATAACCACTTGCTAAAATCTAATACCTAGGGCTGAGAGAATATCTCAGTGGTAGAGAGCTTTCAGACATGAGGGGCTGGGCTTGACACCCAGTACACACAAACAAAAAGAACTCCAATATTTATATCATGTATTTCTCTTTCAATAATTAATATGTAACGTCTCTCTACTTTCTCCCCACAAGTTAAGAGCAAAACATTCCTTAAGTAATCATGAAAATTAAAAATACTCTCTGGTTTAAAAACAGGTAATTCAAAAGTTAAAAGCATGCATTTCATATTTTGAACTCTAGGAGTACTTGTATTCAAATTTCTTTTAAAAGATTTTTATCTTTTCTTAAATGATGCTTAAAGTTCTTGCTTCTATATTCCCAGTGATGAGTTAAAGGTGCTGCTTAATATTCTAGTGTCATTCTATTCTATCTCTCCTTGTATATTAAAAATGGAAAAATACTTAAAATTTCATGCCTCAGGTCTGGAAACCAATTATGTAAATTGTCATAATAATCCTTCAGAATGGATAATACACCTTACCTGACTGGGATGTCATAGTTTTTAGCTGATCTCTCTTTATATCATTAATTCCTGTTTTCTGCAGTTATAATGGATTTTTTTCCTGATAACTTTCACAATTTGGGAGAAAAATCCATGACATATTATACCAGGCCATCCTTCTAAGCCACCCTCGTTATTATAACATTAAACTTTTATTTGAATTTAATAGCATTTTAAAAGATATACACATAGATTTTTTTCTCCAGTATTTAAGGCTACAAGTAATTTATCATACATATGGATAACTTATTATATATATGTCATTATTATTTTTATCTAATTAATGATCTCAACAAAACCCTGAGTACTTATTTTCTTTCCATTTTCTAACTTGGATATGCATCTCTCTTTGCTGGGAGAGAAAACACTTTAAAGTTCTAATAATGATGGAAAACTTTAATACAAATATATCTCACCTATTACATCTATGTTCCCAAGTCAAGGCTGAAGTTTGTGTTTACTGTGAATTATCCAAACTATTGTTCACTTCTCTACTTCCACTTAGACATACAAGAGAATGCATTCCAAAGTTACAATGTAACCTTTCAAATCCTGGAGCACATGGTGCATGACTTTGGGCAGGTTATTGAAATCTCTATGCCCTAATTTCTTCATCTATAAAATGTGCCAACATCATAGGACTCTTGAGGAAATGAGTTAATACAATAGGTAAAATGCTTAGAATAATACCTGCATGTAATGCTAACATTTAGATTTCATTTGCTTTCTGAATTGCAAAAAAGGAACTTGAAAGAACGCACTCTCAGCATTCTTGCTTCCTCCACATTTAGGAATAAGAAAGCAAAACATAGTTTGAATTTTCTTCTGAAACTCTTTAGTTTAAATCTAAGTAGAACCTAGCTACTATATTAGGAACAATTTTCTCTTTGTTTTGCCCTGGAGATTTGTTTTCCATTTATGTCAAAAAATAATATTCTTAAGCCTTGTGTCCTGGTGAACTCCTGTAATTCCAGCACTAGGGAGGCCAAGGCAGGAGAATTGGGATTTCAAGGCCAGCCTGGACTACATAGCAAGACCTCCATCTCAAAAACAACAGTAACCTTTGTTTTCATTCTTTGCAGCGTATATATTTTCACTTCATTTTATGTTGATATATATTGCATTTTCTCTGATTTGCCTTAAATATGAAAGGAAATACCAAGGTATTATAATTATTACTGTCATTATAATATCTGTTGTAATAACTGATTATCAGACTTGGAGCAGAGGCATAGAGTGCCTGTCTATCAAGTGTGGGGCCCTGAGTTCAAACCCCTTTACCACAAAAGAGGAAAAAGAACTGATTAATTATAATCAAAGTAAATTTATCTGAATAGTGCTTAGCATGTGTTATATTCTCATCTCTCAGAATCTGTACACATCCAGTTGTACTCATGGATGAATTTATGAACTGACAATAATCTGCTCATATAGGTAGGAACATAATTACTCAAGTGGATTTAGTTATTTACATGGTACTCATTGAATGGCTACTGTAGGCCATGCTTTCCAGTATAATTTCAATAATACTTTGTCACGGAATTAGAGATTATTGACATAATTTTAAAATAATTTAACATGAATTATAAGTTAATTAAATTCATCAGATATTAAACGAAATAAGATATTTAAGTGAAGGAAATTCTACATTTAGCTCAATAAACAGTACTCCATCAAATATACCAAGCGTAACCAGTAAACTGGTTAACTGTGTTTCCATGGTACAAGTGCTTTCTTACTGTGTCAGAGTAATCTCAACAGCCACACACTGTGCTGGAATCCAGATATTTTATACACAAGTCTCTCTCCTTCACCTTGTAGAGTAGACAAAGCCCTAAGGCACTGTTTGCTCTCTTAGGGTTAGATAATGCAAAGGAAAAAGAGTTCTTTGAAATTTCACTGCGAAGCATGTGAGGCGATTGAAATATCCACATATGATTGAAATGTCCTTTGTGCTCATGATATTGGAAATCAGTGATTCTTGTTATTCCCCAAATCAGCTGGTCAGGGAATTTAATAGTTCCAATACAAAGGGAGAATGTGGGAACAGGCAAATTCATTATAAAATATACTTTACACCTATCTAACTAAATAAGCACAGCTTAAATAAAGTCTTTATCTTAAAATTCTGTGACTTCTACGTACCTGATTCTGTCTTGATATAATCTTACCTTTATTATTCAAAACAGGAACGATCATATCCTACCATTCACGAGCCTCTATTTCCTTATCTTGTAAAAACTCTGTTCGTTTTCACTCCAGTTCTAAGAGTGTGATTCTAATTCTTTTCCCTTAGTTTTAGATTTAATGTGGTTCCACACTGTAAATGACCTAATACGAAACAGGGTATCTCTTTATTCAACTGTATTACTATTTGTATACTAGTTGGAACAATAGCTCCTATTCCTTGAAAAATAGTCCCTTTTTAGAATAATGTGGTACAGAATAGGCATCAACGTAAAGTCCTCAGATCTTGGAAATAAACACTTGTAACTACTGTGAAGTAAATTCAAATTGTATAAGAATTTCTCCCTCCTGGTTATTTAATGCAAAGTAGCAATGGAGTTCTTATAAGTTCCACTGATAGGGGTGCGTGGGAACACTGATATAGCTTCTTGCTTTGTACTTATGATTATTCTAGCTCATGGACTCTATTAGAATAATATTATCAATTCTTCAAATTAAGGCAATAACAACGTTTTGGGGGAAAAAAAAAAACTCCATACACTTTTAAATATGAAATTTATATAGAAACTTCCAAAAGGTGTTTTTACTCAATCAAGACGCAGGGTGGCGCTGCAGGCAGAGACTTGTGAATAAACAACCCTAAAAAGCTCCGGTGTTCTTTTGTATTGCAAGACGAAATCAGAACCACAGGCAAAAGGTTTGCAAGGGGTACAGGTTTGGACCACGATATACTAAACGGATGTAAGATTAAAAGCAATTTTGTGACGATTTCAACAAACAAGAAATCAGAATTCCACATCTCAACCCATTCTGAAAAAGCTGAAAAGACTGGATGTAAGCACCGGACTTCAGTATGGAGAAGCTAGAGAGAATTCAACCAAACAGGCAAGTTATAGCCTTAATTTTCATGTTCTTGTGTCCGGTTCAAGCAAAGCCTATTCATTACTTCTTGCCAGAGGAAACAGAGAGTGGCTCCCTTGTGGCTCATCTGAACAAAGACCTGGGCCTGGGAACTGGGGAACTGGCCACCCGGTCAGCACGGGTGGTGTCTGACGATGACAAGCAGCATTTGGTGCTGGATCCTCAGACTGGAGATTTGCTTCTGAGAGAGAAACTAGACCGGGAAGACCTGTGTGGTTCTAAGGATCCGTGTGTACTACATTTCCAAGTGCTCCTGGAAAGGCCAGCGCAATTTTTTCAAGGAGAATTATTGATCCAGGACATAAATGACCATGCTCCAGTGTTCCCGGATAGAGAAGTGCTCCTGAAAATACTGGAAAACAGTCAGCCAGGCACTGTATTTCCAATGAAATTAGCCGAGGATTTGGATGTATCAGCCCTGATTCTCATTTTCACGTTCTCACTCGAAATCACAGTGAGGGCAAGAAATACCCAGACTTGGTACAGGACAAAGCGCTGGATCGAGAGGCACAGGCTGAGTTCAGCTTAACCCTCATGGCTGTAGATGGTGGGTCCCCACCAAGGTCTGGCTCAGTCTTGGTTCAAATCCTGGTCATGGACGTCAATGACAATGCTCCCGAGTTTGTGAACACCCCATATGGGGTGCAGGTCCTGGAGAACAGCCCTGCGGATTCACCAATCCTTAGCGTCTTGGCTAGGGATGCAGATGCTGGGGAATTCGGGACTGTTTCCTATGGCCTGTGGCAAGCATCCGAGGAAATTTAGCAAACTTTCTCCATAAACGAGGTCACTGGAGAAATCCGACTGAAGAAGAAATTGGACTTTGAAAAAATCAAATCTTACCATGTGGACCTTGAGGCCAGGGATGGAGGAGGCCTTTCTGGGAAAGGCACTGTGGTCATAGAGGTGGTGGATGTGAATGACAACGCCCCAGAACTCACCATATCTTCACTCACCAGCGCCATCCCAGAAGATGCTCCTGAGACAGTAGTCTCAATCTTCCGAATTCGAGATAGAGATTCTGGAGACAATGGGAAGATGATTTGCTCCATTCCAGACAACCTTCCCTTCGTTCTAAAACCGACATTCAAGAATTTCTACACCCTGGTGACAGAAAGGCCATTGGACAGAGAGAGCAGATCCCAGTACAACATCACCTTCACGGTTTCAGACATGGGGACTCCCAGGCTGCAAACGGAGCACAGCATAAGCGTGCAGGTGTCCGACGTGAACGACAACGCCCCGGCCTTCACGCACACCTCCTACACCCTGCGGGTGCGCGAGAACAACAGCCCCGGCCTGCACATAGGCAGCGTGAGCGCCACAGACAGGGACGCGGGCACCAACGCCCAGCTCACCTACTCGCTGCTGCCGCCCCTAGAGCCGCACCTGGCCCTCGCCTCGCTCGTGGCCATCGACGCGGACAGCGGGCAGCTGTTCGCCCTGAGGCCGCTGGACTACGAGGCCCTGCAGGCCTTGGAGTTCCGCGTGGGCGCCGCCGACTGCGGCTCGCCCGCGCTCAGCAGCCAGGCGCTCGTGCGCCTGCTGGTGCTGGACGCCAATGACAACTCGCCCTTCGTGCTGTACCCGATGCAGAACGCCTCTGCGCCCTGCACCGAGCTGCTGCCCAGGGCGGCCGAGCCGGGGTACCTGCTCACCAAGGTGGTGGCGGTGGACGGCGACCCGGGTCAGAACGCATGGCTGTCCTACCAGCTGCTCAAGGCCACGGAGCCCGGGCTCTTCAGCGTGTGGCCGCACAATGGCGAGGTGCGCACCGCCAGGCCGCTGAGCGAGCGCGACGCGCCCAAGCACAGGCTGCTGGTGCTGGTCAGGGACAATGGCGAGCCGCCGCTGTCTGCCAGCGTCACGCTGCACGTGCTGCTGGTGGATGGCTTCTCCCAGCCCTACCTGCCGCTGCAGGAAGCGGCGGCCGAGCAGGGACGGGGCGACGCGCTCACCTTGCACCTGGTGGTGGCCTTGGCGTCGGTGTCGTCGCTCTTCCTCTTGTGTGTGCTGGTGTTCGTGGCGGTGCGGCTGCGCAGGAGGAGCAGGCCGTCTTCTCTGTCTGGCTTTGCGGTTCCCCAGGGCCACTTTCCGGGCCACGTGGTGGATTTCAGCGGTGCGGGGACGCTGTCCCACAGCTACCAGTATGAGGTGTGTCTGACTGGAGACTCTGGGACTGGTGAGTTCAAATTCTTGCAACCAATAATCCCCAACCTTTTGGCTCATGACTGAGAATTAAGGAAAACTTCAACTGTAAAAAAACTTCGGTGTTCACATAACCCCTGTGTGGTTTATATGTATCTCTTGTTAATTTTGGCAAAGTTCTTAATGCAATGCCTTTCAAGAAATTCTATTATCTAAATATTCATATCACTGTTTATTGGACTATGCATACTCTCCATAGCACTAAATATGTTCCTTCTTAATTGATATTCAGTGCACTTGACATTTTTATTATAGTGGATATTAAGTATGTATTTCCTCCATATCTGGTCTTCCCTTAGTGAATTACCTTTCCACAAATTTAAACTGTTTGAGTACTAGAAAACATTCTATTTTAATTGACTTTTAATTAATATCTTTTTAATGAAATATTTTGAACTTTTATGAAATTTTGAATTATTTGTGGTAACTCTTCACCATATAGCTTCATTTTTTCAAGATCAGAGTGTTTGAAAATTGTTTTAATTTTGTGTTATTGTTCTGGGTATTAAACTCAGGACCGCTTGCATACTAAGCCTGTATTCTACCACTGCTTCAACCTCGTTGAAATTCCTTGTAGTTACTTTGGATTTTCTGGTTGACTATATTATCAAGTTAAACCCCTAGCATGGCCATAAACATAACATAGCATAATTGTTTCTTCCAAATTGTATTAAAAATCTGCTGCATGAACATATTAATACAGTAAAATTTTGACCCTTTTCCTGTTCTGAGCACTGTGTAAGCTAGAAAGTACCTTAATTCTTTGGTGACTACATATCTAACACATTGTAAATATTCCATAACACTAGTATTAAATTTAAAAAATAATTCTCAGAGCTGGAGGCATGGCTCAAGTGCTGGAGCAGCTTTTTACGAAGTGCAAGTTCTGATTTCAAACCCCAGTACTGCCAAAGCAAACAAAAATAATATTTCTCATTTATAGGCAATAATGAGAAAATCTTATATAGTTTACCCTCTTTTTCACTAACTAAAATTGTTAGGGGAGCTGGAAGTATAGCTCAGTGGTAGAGAATGTGTGCATATCAGACCATGAGTTCATTTCCTAGAACCAAACAAAAGCAAAACAAAAATCAATCCTGTTAAATCACTGTTTGACACAATCCTTTTTAAACAATAATCTGAGATCCTGAAATAATCCTAAAGTCCTCAAAAGAATTTAGGACACTTGAGGACATCATTCTTTCTTTATCCTTTTTCTTTATTAAATAAAAATTGAACTGTTGTATTTGGGGAGTGTGTGTGTGTGTGTGTGTGTGTGCATGTGTGTGGGTGTGTGTTCCTGGGGATCAAACCCAGGGCCTCATGCATTCTAAGCATGTACTTTACCACTGTGCTACACCCCCAGGTCTAAGCATGCATTAATGTGTGTATTTCCTTGGATTTTCCTGAGGAAAAAAAAATTACAAGTTTGAGGCCACCCAGGAAAAAGTTAGCAAGACCTCTAACTCAAAAATAAAATAAAACCAAAAGGACTGGGGTCATAGTTCAAGTGTAGAGTACTTGCTTGTCAAGCATAAGGCTCTGGGTTCAATTACCAGAAAAAAAGTATGTTAAAACTAATGCTTATATTTGGTGAAATTTTTCTTCTAGGTTAGATGGATTATCTGTAAGCAGAAAGCAACCATGAGAACTAGCTAAAGCCAGAAACTCTTTTTAAAGCAACAGAAGGCAGATGATAAGAATGGAATAAACTAAGATTTCTGAGAAGGAAAGTCCTCAGAGATGAGAACTGACTGCTATGGTCAGTTTTGCACCAGAAATTTTCTATGCATGAGAACAAACAACAGGCTCTTGACAGGAGCAGATAATCTCAGAGTAGAGGAGTCAAGTTGAAGGCCATTTCTCCCCCCTCAGGAAAATCCCAGTTTTCCAAAGCTGAAGCAAGAAAAAATAAAAATCTGATAAGTCATATCTATTAAATAAATTAAAGATATAGTTAAAAGTCTTGCCAGGCATGGTGGCAAAAACCTGTAACCCAACTACTTGAGAGGCAGAGGTAGGAGGATGTGGGAAACAGAGTAGGAGAAGCCTATGAGGACATAAGCACAGTTGTACTTGATGTTCTGCAGGCTGAGTTTGGCACAGCCCCAGCCACAGAATAGGGAGAGAATAAGATGCAGAGCAGCTGCTTTTCCTAAGATGTTTATGTCAAATATTCTGTAGGCGGAGATTTGGCACAGCCTCAGCCTCAGAAGACAGTGAGAAGGCAAGATGCTGCTCAGCTGCTTTTTGGAAGTTGTTTATGTTCAGAGAAGCAGGACCACTCATGTTCCTCTTGTTACAATGTAGCACCCCTCCCCAAGAACTGTGCTCCACCTCCTTGTTTACCACTGGGTATAAAAGACTTGCTGAAGAAGGATGCTAGGCTGTTGGATGACATGAGGCTTTTGGATGGGGGAGGCTTTTGATGGGTTTTTTGGCTGAAGGGAGATTGCTGAAGGGAAAAGAATTGCTGAAGGGGAATTGCTAAAGCTAAAGAGAGAACATGGGACAGTGCAGGTCTGCACCAAGAACTTTATACATAGGCTTTAGAAAAGCTAAGCAAAAGAAAACATGGGACAGTGCAAGTCTGGGGGCAAAGACTTTAAGAGAGATTATGCTGAAGAAAGAGAAAACACCGGACAGAGCGAGTTTAAGCAAAGAGGCTTTAAAGAACAGAAAAGAAGACTTTAGAAGCAAGGTTTTAAAGAATTTTAAAGGAGTAAGGCCTTAAAGAATAAAAATAGAGAAAAGAAGTGGAGTAGATGAAGAGAATAATAGAAAAAAGAAGCAATGAGGCTGTTGTGTGTTTCCATCCAAGTACCCAACATATCTGGCCCTAACATTCTATCTAGCTGTCTGTCTATCTTGTGTCCTTTCTGCATCTCCCATCACCTCCAGTTAGGCCCAGTTAGGTTCAGTAGTAACAGGAGCAAGAGAAAGCTCATACCAGAAGGATAGCAATATTAAGCCACCCAGGAAAATCAGGAAACCATCCCTGAAAAAGAAACTAAATCAAAAAGGGCTTGCAGCTATGGCTCAAGTAATATAGCACTTGCATGAGGCTCTGAGTTCAAATCCCAGAATTGGCCAAAAAAGAAAATCTTTCCATTTCAGAGTGCTGAATTATTTCAAGTAATTACATAAGAATAAATATCCTCTTATATAAACTCAGAGACTAGAAAAATAGAAAACATTTCCCAAATCAACTGGGTACCAGCATAATCTGAATAGGTGATGGTAACCAAACTTGAATAGCACATTCTAAGAAGGGAAAATGATAAGCCAATCTCTTTTATAAACATACATGGAAATTTTCTTTTTAAAAAATAAGCAAACAAAATCTGGATATGGAAATAATCAACTATGAGATAATGAGGCTTATGTTGGGAATGTGATGTAGTTAAATATTTGATATTTGACCAGTGTAATTCACCATGTCAACAGATAAAGGGGACAGAACCACAGTTTTCCTAACAGGTACAGAGAAATTCATTCAATAAAATTCAGTACACATTAATAGTAAAGTTGCCAGCAAATGACAATGGGAAAGAATTTTCAGAGTGTCTTTAAAAACCTAAAAACATAAACACTTGGTAAATTATGGAGATCAAGAACGAGACAAGGATGCCTGCCCTTACTACTTCAATTCAGTTTTACTATCAATTCCAACCAGTGGAAGAAGACAAAGAAGAAATAAAAGGCATGATGGTTGGAAGGGAAGTAATAAGGTGGTCTTTTCAAAAAAGACACAGTTAGGACTGGGGATGTGGCTCAAGTGTGCCGGGAAAGCACCTGCCTGGATTCAAACCTCAGTACTGTAAAAAAAAAAAAAAGAAAAAAAACCCAACATATATACATAAAATCATGAAGAATACGGTTGGTAGAGTGGCTCAAATTGTACAGCGCCTGAGTGCTCTTGAGTTCAAACCCCATTACTGAAAAGAGAAAAAAATCATCACAAAACTACAATCTATCAGAATTAATAAATGAAATTAGGAGTGCCACTAGATACAAAGCCATCATACACTTAGGAGCTGTTTTTCTATATAGTAACTTACAATGGTGAATAGAAACAAATCAAATAAAATATTCATAATATGTTTACACTGAAAACTGTAAAACATTACTGAGAAAAACAAATATGATCTAAATAAATAGAAGAATACAGAATACTCAGTAGTTGGAAGACTCAGTGATGGAAATACATTCCTTCCCCCAATCAACAAGAAAATCCTAAACAAAATTTCAGCAGGTTTCTTTCTGAAATTTGATCAGCTGAGTATATATTTTATATGGAAATACAAGGGAAAACAACAATCATAGCAACCTTGAAAGCAAAAATAAAACTGGAGATACCATGCCAACAGCATGATCCATGGAAGAAAAAAATGATAAGCTAGATGTCATTAAAATTAGAATTTTCTGCTCTGCAAAAGATTCTACCATGAAAACCCAGTTGCAACGGGGTAGGAAATGCCTGCAATCTCAGCTCTTAGTAGGCTGAAGCAGGAGGATCATGAGTTTGGGGCCAGTCAAGGCTACATAGTGAAACAGTCTGAAACCCCCCCTCATAAGAACTATTGAAAGAGTGACAATATAAGCCACAGACTAGGAGAAAATATTTTCAAAAGACATATTTGATAAAGAACAGTGATCCAAAATACAGAAACATTACTAAAACTCAAAATGAGAGTAAAAATGGGCCAAAGACCTGCACAAACACCTTACCAAACAAAATATGAAGATGGCAAATAAGACTGGGAGTCAGTGGCTCATGACTGTAATCCTAGCTAGCTGGAAAGCTGAGATAGGAGGATTGAGATTCAAGGTTAGCCTGGAGGGAAAAGTAAAGTCCCATCTCAACCAATAGTGGGGCATGGTGGTGTGCACTTGATATTCCAAACTATGTAGTAGACTAAGAGCTTGAGGATCAAGGTTCCAGGCCAGGTCTGGCAAAAAAGCTTCCAAGACTGCATCTCAACAGAAAAAAGCTAGGTGTGGTTGTACCTATTTGTCATCCCAGCCAGGGTACAAAGCATAAAATAGGAAGAATGTGGTCCAGGCTGGATTGGGCATAAAGGGTGAACATAACTCAAAAATAACCAGAGCAAAAGGACTGGAGACATGGCACAAGTGGTAGAGCACTTGCTTAGCAACTCAATGTCCTGAGTTAAAACCCCAGTACTGCCAAAAACATGGCAAGTAAGCATATGAATGGATACTGCACTCACATGTCATTAGTGAAATGCAAGTTTAATTGACAGTGAAATACCATTACACAACTATTAGAATGGCTACTCTAGAACGTTGACAATATCGAATGCGGAGGACAGTATGGATAACAGGAATTCTTATTCATTGCTGGCGTAAATGAAAAATGTTACAGCCACTCTGGAAGACAGTGGCAGATTCTTGCAAAACTAAGCACACTCTTACTATGTGATCCAGCAATCATGCTTCTTACTATTTATCCAAAGATGTTTAATATTTATGTACATGTGAAAACTTGGGACAGGGATGTTTCAAAACTTGGAATCAATCAAGTTGTCCTTTGGCAGGTGAGTGGATAAATAATTGTGATACAACCAGAGAATGAAATGTTATTATCAAACACCAGAAATAAATGGGCTATCAACCTATAAAAAAGCATAGTAGTAAGTGAAGGCCAATTTAAAAGACTCCATACTGTGTGATTCTGGATATATAACATTTTGGAAAAGGTAAAATGTTATATATTACATATCTATAGAGATAGATAGATAGATAGATAGATAGATAGATAGATAGATAGATATAGATATATATAAAAGAGTGATTTCCAAGGGTTCTAGGGAAAGGGAGAGATAAGTACAGCATAGGGATTTTTTAAAGCAGTGAAACTATTCTGTGCAGTGCTATAAAGGTTGATGCATATCTTCATAAATTTGTCAAAACCCATAGAACGTACACACCAATAGGAAATCTTAATTTAAACTGTGGATTCAGTGGCAAAGATGTGTTTAAGTAGGTTCAGCAGTTGTAAGAAATATACCACTCTGGCAGGAGATAGTGATAGTGGGGAAGGTTATGGGATATCTCTGATCAGTTTCCCATGAATCTAAAGGTGATCTAAAAAATGGTCAATTTTTTAAAATGGAGAACGTACCTTCAGGTAATAAAACCTATAATAAAGCTATAGTAATTGAAACAATGTGTTACATGATTGACAGAGAGATTAAATAGAATATTTTGATCATCTAATTTATGACAATTATGATATCTTAGAAATGGGAACTGGATCAT
The DNA here is from genome assembly GCF_047511655.1 of Castor canadensis. NCBI lineage: Eukaryota > Metazoa > Chordata > Mammalia > Rodentia > Castoridae > Castor > Castor canadensis. The sequence goes on along the minus strand of NC_133391.1, from coordinate 78,055,478 downwards.
CTTTTCAATAGAAAGTGTAAAATCACTTGGAAAAGATGGACTTCAATATTATTCATTTGAAAAGATTAATTTTATGTTGATTGTAGCTTTCAATGTGAAAAGTTAAGTGATTAATCTGTCAAAAGCATATCATATAAGAATACCTTGTAAGGATTTTAATAAACACAAAAAGTGTTGACCAAAAGTGAAAATACTGACAAATTAGACCTAATTGAAATTAATAAATTTTATTGATCAAAGACACTATAATAGAAATAAAATATAAGGCACAGAATAGGAGGTATTTTATAATTCATACCTCTAAAAGGGGTCTTATACTCAGAATATAGAAGACTTCTGCAGACCAACAAGCAAATGGGCAAATGATCAATTATAAAAATGTATAAAAGTTTAGAACAAGCAATTCACAGGAATGTATGCTAATAGCCAATGAACATGAAAACATTCACATTTCACTAAATACCAGGGAAATACTTATGGAAACTGCATCATGATATGGCTAAAGAGTGGCTAAAATTTAAAAAACAACATCAAATGTTGGCAAGGATATGGAGCAACTGGAACTCTCATGTTTTGCTGGTATTAGTACAACTATTTTGAAAATAATTCATACTATCTGCTAAAGCTAAATCTATTTGCACGTGTTAATCCACAGCAATTCAACACCTCTGAATGTATTCAACATAAAATACGTACATAAGATCACCAAAACACATGTACAATAGGATTCGTAGCAGTAGTATTCAACAAAGTCAAACGGGAAAAACCTCGGTGTTCAGCAGGAAGAGAATTATGAACAGATCACGGTACGTTCATGCGGTAGAATAATACAAAGCAATGAAAGTAAAACAAATTAGAACAATAGGCTGCAGCTCACTTTCGGAAACATAAGGTTAAGTGAAAGAAGACACACAACAAAGGTAAAAGCAATTGCATGGGAATAGAAGAATAGTACTTACCTTTAAGGGGAGAAGAGTAAACAGAAAATGACAAAGGGGAATGTTCTGGATCTTGGTACCTTTTCTATTTCATATAATTTCTCCTTGTAGCAGTGTATTGAGGTTATGAAAATTCACTGACTTAGTTGTTCACTTAGGATTTGTATGTGTCCTTTTCTGGAAATATGCTATACTTCAAACCAAAAGTTACTTGTGTAAAACTTAAAACTTTTTAGATATCCATTATTATCATTTCTAGAACATACTCAAATTCTAAACCAACAGAAGAAAGTTTAGTGATATATTCACAAAGTACTCTTATGGAGAAGATTAATGTACCATTTTGATTGCTATAAACAATATTCCTTCAACTAAAAATGAATTCTTAAGACATATGTTTAAACTGCCAATACCTAAAAGCAGGAGTTACAATCCAGGGTAGTTCTGTGACTTAAAAGGATAATGATACACATCCAAGTTACAATTTGTAATGAAGTGGCTAAAACTACGTGCAATAGTAAATATGTTCACTTGGTGGCGCTGCAGGCTTAGACTGTGAATAAATGGCTCTGCAGAAAAACTGACGCCATTATGCTGGCAATTAGAACAACCACTGCTCCCTAAAGGAAGGAAGCATTTTAGGTAAGATCTAGGGGAAAGATCTTCAGAAAAGGCATAGTCCACGGAGCAATTCGGTGATAACATTTAATTCAAGGACCTTTAACAAAATCATTTGGGTGGATTGAATACGGATTGCACTTTCTGGACCGGTTCTGAACTATGGAGACTGCGCTAGCAAAGACGCCACAGACAAGGCAAGTTATTTTTCTTGCTATTCTATTGTTTTGGTGGGAGGCTGGCTCTGAGGCAATTAGATATTCCATGCCAGAAGAAACAGATAGTGGCTATCTTGTGGCCAACCTGGCAAAAGATCTGGGGCTCAGGGTGGGGGAGCTGGCCCCTCGCGGCGCGCGAATCCATTACAAAGGGAACAAAGAGCTCTTGCAGCTTGATGTAAAGACCGGCAATTTGCTTCTGTATGAAAAACTAGACCGGGAGGACCTGTGCGGGGTGACAGAACCCTGTCTACTGCACTTCCAGCTCTTACTGGGAAACCCCATGCAGTTTTTTCAAGTTGATGTGCAGCTCACGGATGTAAATGACCATTCTCCAGCGTTCCTAGAGAAGGAAATGCTCCTAAAAATCCCAGAGAGCGCCCAGCCAAGGACCGCGTTTCCTCTGAAAACAGCTCAGGACCTTGACATAGGCAGCAACACTGTGCAGAACTACACAATCAGTCCCAGCTTCGATTTTCATGTTGTCACTCATAATCGCGGAGATGGCAGAAAATACCCAGAGCTGGTGCTGGACAGAGCGCTGGACCGGGAGGAGCAGCCCGAGCTCAGTCTACTGCTCACAGCGCTGGACGGTGGGGCCCCGCCTAGGTCTGGGACCACCACAGTCCGCATTGAAGTCGTGGACATCAACGATAACGCCCCCGAATTTTTACAGTCGCTCTATGAGGTACAGGTTCCTGAGAACAGCCCCCTCAGCTCTCTAGTTGTCACTGTCTCTGCCCGAGATTTAGATGCAGGAACTTATGGGAGTGTTTCCTATGCTCTGTTTCAAAGTGATGACACTTCTCAACCATTTGTAATAGACGAAGTAACAGGAGAAGTGCGCCTGAGGAGGGCGTTGGATTTCGAGGTTACTCCATATTATAACATGGAAATTGTAGCCACAGATGGTGGAGGTCTTTCAGGAAAATGCACAGTTGCTATAGAGGTGCTGGATGTCAATGACAATGTCCCTGAAATGACCATGTCGAAGCTCACCAGCTCCATCCCAGAAAACTCCCCAGAGACTGTGGTTGCCATTTTCAGTGTGTCCGATTTAGATTCTGGAGACAATGGTAGAATCCTTTGCTCCATCCAAAACGATCTCCCCTTCCTCTTAAAGCCCACATTCAAGAACTTTTACACCCTGGTGACAGAAAGGCCATTGGACAGAGAGAGCAGATCTCAATACAACATCACCATCACGGTTTCAGACATGGGGACTCCCAGGCTGCAAACGGAGCACAGCATAAGCGTGCAGGTGTCCGACGTGAACGACAACGCCCCGGCCTTCACGCACACCTCCTACACTCTGCGGGTGCGCGAGAACAACAGCCCCGGCCTGCACATAGGCAGCGTGAGCGCCACAGACAGGGACGCGGGCACCAACGCCCAGCTCACCTACTCGCTGCTGCCGCCCCCAGAGCCGCACCTGGCCCTCGCCTCGCTCGTGGCCATCGACGCGGACAGCGGGCAGCTGTTCGCCCTGAGGCCGCTGGACTACGAGGTCCTGCAGGCCTTGGAGTTCCGCGTGGGCGCCGCCGACTGCGGCTCGCCAGCGCTCAGCAGCCAGGCGCTCGTGCGCCTGCTGGTGCTGGACGCCAATGACAACTCGCCCTTCGTGCTGTACCCGATGCAGAACGCCTCTGCGCCCTGCACCGAGCTGCTGCCCAGGGCGGCCGAGCCGGGGTACCTGCTCACCAAGGTGGTGGCGGTGGACGGCGACTCGGGCCAGAACGCATGGCTGTCCTACCAGCTGCTCAAGGCCACGGAGCCCGGGCTCTTCAGCGTGTGGCCGCACAATGGCGAGGTGCGCACCGCCAGGCTGCTGAGCGAGCGCGACGCGCCCAAGCACAGGCTGCTGGTGCTGGTCAGGGACAATGGCGAGCCGCCGCTGTCTGCCAGCGTCACGCTGCACGTGCTGCTGGTGGATGGCTTCTCCCAGCCCTACCTGCCGCTGCAGGAAGCGGCGGCCGAGCAGGGACGGGGCGACGCGCTCACCTTGCACCTGGTGGTGGCCTTGGCGTCGGTGTCGTCGCTCTTCCTCTTGTGTGTGCTGGTGTTCGTGGCGGTGAGGCTGTGCAGGAGGAGCAGGGCGGCCTGTCTGTCTGGCTGTGCGGTGCCCGAAGGTCACTTTCCGGGCCACGTGGTGGACTTCAGCGGTGCGGGGACCCTGTCCCACAGCCACCAGTATGAGGTGTGTCTGATGGGAGGTACTGGGACAAATGAGTTCAAATTTCTTAAGCCGATACTGCCCAACTTTCCACCCCAGGGCTCTGGTGAAGAAACAGCAGAAAATGCTCTCTTTAAGAATAGTTTCGGATTGCATTAGAGATTGGTTACCATGCAATGCTTTCCCCGTGTATCATCAACTAATCCAGTCATAGCATGAGTGCTTGCAGATTTTGCTCTGGTTTTCCTTTAATAGTTTTGTCACTGGATTTCTCTCTAATTCTGAAGACTTAATTCTACTTCATTGGTTTCCTTGCACTTTGTCCTTCCTGTGCCATGCATGCTGTTGCTTTTTCTGAGATTTTTCCTTTCTCATTGGTATTTATTGTCTTAATAAAATCAAATATTAGTTATATGTTCTATGTATTCTACCCATTTCATTTCCTCACAAATAAGTATATTTGATGCTTTACTAAAAAATTTTTTGCATCATTTTTCAGTTTCAAAGGAATGCATACATTTTTATAACAAATCAAACATGTGAGAAAACATGATAAAATGCAACAATATTCTGTCTACTGTTCTTCTCCAGCCCTTGTTCCCATTGGCATAAAAATTTTAAGCAAACTTTTTCATTGAATTTTAGCATACATAAAGAAAATCTTTAATGCCCAGCTCAGTGTATTTTCACAATTAAGAATCTGTCATACTAACAATATCATGGGTAAATGAAACATTACTAGTACTCCAGGGGACACACAAATTACTCTGTATAATCACTATGGGCTCAAATAAAGCAAACAATACTATAGTTTTTGTTTTGCTCATTTTGTTTTGTTGTGTTGCAGTGCTGGAAATCAGTCCAAGTCTTGGGCATACTCTGCAAGCACTGTACTACTGAGCTACATCCCAAGCTCTTTAGAGTTTAATTTTACCTCCTTTAAAGTTATGTAAATGGAATTGTGTAGTATCAACTGCTTTCTGCTCAGCTTCTATCACTCAACATTAAGAAATTTTCCACAGTAGTGCCTTTTAATTTTACTTCTTTCATTTTAATTGCTGTGCAGTAATCTCCTGGATTTATCTTATCATTCGTGGTGTAGTTAATGCTAGATTTGACTATTATAAATACTGCTATGAACATTCCTGTACACATTTTTGGTATATGATATGTTTGTGCATTTCTGTTGAATATTTACCTGGAGAGTAGAATTGCTGTTTCTTTAGTAAGGTATAAATAAACTTTTAGTAGATTTTCAAGGTTGGTTTAAATTTACACTGCTATCAGCAATATCTGGATATACAAGCTTGAGAAGCACTTTTAAACCTTTTACAATCTCTTTTTATACTTATTTGCTTTTGGTTAAAGAATGTATTTGTATCTGTTATCTGATTAATTGGTCCCCCTCTCTCAGATACACCTGTTCAAGCCCTAACTCCTATTACCATAGAATGTATTATTTGAGATAGGTCTTTTAAAGAGATAATTTTAAATTGTTGGGATAGACTCTATTACAATATTACTGATATCTTCAAAGAAAAAGATTATGACATGTGAAGAGAGGGAGAGGGAGAGGGAGAGAGAGAGAGAGAGAGAGAGAGAGAGAGAGAGAGAGAGAGAGAGAGTCAGAATAAAAGCATTCCTGCCAACACCTGATCTTAGACTTCTCACCTCCAGAAATATGAGGAAAGAAATTTCTTTTGTTAAGATCCTCTTTCTGTGGTATTTGTTATAGTGGCCCTAGCAAGCTAAGACTGTGGCTTTTTTCACAAGATTTACACAATCTCCTGTGAAGATTGCTGAGGATCTACCACACTTAAAATAGCTTCAAGTATCCATTCTTCACATACAGCTGTATCACTATTTATGAGGACTTGTCTAGTAAACTGAAACTTTCATTTCTTGTTCAATAATAGTTTCTTTTTGTATGAATGAAATGAAATAAATTTTTTATCTTTGCTTTATATCTGTTTCTACCATATACTTTCCAGTCTCCTTCAGTTGAGCCTCTACTATTAAATGGTCAAATTAGATGACCTTTTTACAACTGTAGCTGTTTCTTTACATTTTCATTATAAGCACAGCTATGAATTCCTTGTCTTTTCTATAGATATGCTTTAGAAAACATTTTAAATTTACTTTTAATGACAATATAAGTTATGAATGCCTTGTTGCCAAAGATCACCAAGAGCACACTTTATGACAAAAAAAGATGAATTTATTGACTCATCAAAATGAAGAACACTATACAAGATAAGAAAACATGAGTCATCTTTGTAATAGGGTTACTTTCTTACTCCTTATAAAGGACCTGTACAATTTGTGCTTGTATTAGGTAATTTTGCAGTATGTTCAAGGAAGTATAAATTACATGCTTTCAGAAAATGGGGAAAACTCTACAGTTGGGAATCTTAGTGATTTTTACTTAGGAAGTGGAAAGAACAAAGTGAATTTAAAGCTGTAATTGGTAAAGAAGCAGAATTCACTACTATTTGTAAAGGAATGGGAGTCTTTGGTAAATGTTAGTTTGGACAATATTTTTGTTTGTGTCGCTGCTCAAACATGAAGTCATTTTATTTTTGCCTAGCTCAATCAGGGTTACACAGGTCTTTCCAATGGTCATATTCCATTAAATTATTCATGTTCAATGTAAAATTGTGACCTACCTGTGAATGCCAACCTGATAGGTAGGGGCTGATTTGCCCTCAAAATACTGTTCATTGAAAAAGAAAAAAACAACCCTTTAAGTCCTTAGAGTAAGGACTATCTTTACTGCCCTTTTTAAATCCAATGTTGTGCTTCCTGTGCTATTTTGTTCTTACTCATTTGTGGAACCCAGACCTAAAATGATGATGATGGTGATATGATAGGACAGTACATGCATATGAAATGGGATTGTCTGAGGGAAGATCAATGGCAGGGGGATGGGGAAAAGGAAAGGATGTTTGGGGTGAAAGGGATCAAAATACACTTAGGTATATATTTGAAGACAGCCTAATGAAACTTACCAAACACTATAGAAAAATGGAATAAGAGAGAGGGAAATGGGAATATAATAGAAGGGGTGGGAACTTGTTCAAAGAACACTGCATATGTGTATGGAATTACCACAATGAGAGTCCCTCATATTATCATTGTGTACTAATTCAAGCTATAATAAAATTATTTTTGAAGAAAACAATGTTCATAAATTCAAGATCAAATAGATTCACCACTTAAACTCCATCAGTTGGCTTTATCACATCTTTGAATTTCTTCAACATCTCAATTAAGAATCTAGCTTCTGGGGCCAGTATTACAATTCCAGATCTTCAGGAGGAGGAGATAGAAGGATCATGGTTCAAGGCCAGCCCAGGCAAAATCATAAGGTCTTATATGAAAAACAAACTAAAAGCAAAAGGAGTAGAGTGTGTGGCTCAAGTGGTAAAGTACTTACCTAGCAATCCTGAGGCACTGAGTTCAATCCCCAATACTGACAGAGGAAGAAGAGGAAAAAGGCATTCAATGTAACTATGTATTCTAACAATTCATACCTTTTTTATCTCTGGAATTATATTAACTCTACATTATTCCCTTAACAGTTGTATCCCTAACTTTATCCTGTTGATTTTTCTGAGAATTGAGCTTGTCATGTATTGAACATCATAATAATTATTTTTCTGTGTCTTATGTTTCTGTTTTATTTTGTTTTTGTCTTTTCATCTAATTTCTGACATTTCTCACTTAATTTTGAGTTATTTCTCATGAATTTAGTGGAATTTTGAAATCCTAAACAAAACTTTATGGTTATTTAATTGTGCCTTTTCCTAGTATCCTTTGGTATTTTTCAAATTTTATTTCCTGAATTACCTGTTTCTTAGTAAGTCCATTTTTTCTTTTCTTTTTTTTTTACAGTTAAATGTTTCTGATTTTCATATGTCTGGTGAGCCATGGTTTTCTGTTCTTACATTAGAAAGGACTGTGTAGATGGTGTGAAGTATCTGAAATTTTATATACCTTCTCTGCTTTTGTAGGGCAAGGTGATCTCCACTCAAGATTTTGTCCTGAGTGGAATTTCTAACAGATCAGATATTCTGTGTAAGGCAATGCAGGGACCTGTTTATGAAATGACAGGCTTTATTTTGGGGTGCACTGTGATAAATGAGCAGGGAGCTCTTTTTAGGGTATTGTCCTTCAAATTCCTGATTACAAAAGGCAGTGTAGTGGGATTCCAAAATCTCCACTAAATGTCCTAGAAGATTCTTTTGATTTCTTTAGAAATCTCAGGTTTCAGCAAAGAAATACAAAAAGTCTCATCAAAGAAATAGAAGATACAAAGAAATACCAATGGAAATTTTAGAATTTTAAGATATGATAATCAAAACAAAAAATATTGGATGGACTCAACAGCAGAATGGAGGAGACAAAGAATGAACCAGCAAACTAGAAGATAGAGCAATAGAAATTAGCTAATCTGAACAACTAGAAACCAACTACTCTGAATAACAGAGTGAAATTGAGTAAAACTTGAACACTAAAGTGTCAAGGAAAAAGGAGAAAGTGAGGTTGAAAAGAAATAATGGCTGAAAACCTCCTAAATTTGACAAAAGACATAAACTTGGAGAATAAAAAAATCAAACAAGGACAAGGAGTGGAGTTACTCAGTGGTAGAGTAATCATCTGACATGTACAAGGCAGTTGGTTCAATCTCCAGCCCACAAAAAAAGCAAACAAATTCCAAAAAGGATAAACCCCCAGGAATTAGATACCTGGAGACATCATTGTTTAATATCTGAAAAAAAAAGGTAAAGAAAATATCTTCACAACATTGAGAAAGAAATGAAACCTTACCTATAGGACTGTAACAACTTGAATGATAGTAGATTTCTCATCAAAAACCACGGAGGTCAGGTAGTGGCACAATGTTTGTCAAGTGCTGAAAGAAAATAACTGTCAATCCAGGATCTTATTCCCAGTAGAAATGTCCTCAGGAAAAGAATGTGTTGGCAGTAGTCATACCCAAAAAGACTGCTAGAAGGAAGCACTCCAAACAGAAAGGAAACAATTTTTTAAAGGAAACTTAAGAGCATCATGAAAGAAGAAAGAAAGAAAGAGTAAAGAAAACAAACATGTGGGTAAATAAAATATACTTTCTGCAGCTCTTGAGTTCTTTAAATTATGTTGGATGGTCAGATCTAAAATTATAATACTGCCAGATGTGGTTCTAAACGTATGCAAAGAAAACACTTAAGACAATTGTATTATAAATGGAAGATGGCAAAGGGAGGTAAGTTATCCTCACTTTATTGACTGATAAAATGATGACATTAGTAAATATAAGCTATGGATCTATAATATAACACCTACACTAACCAGTAAAAAATGCTATACAAAGTGATACCCTAAAAAAACAGCAGATACATCAGCATGGAATTGTAAAAAAAAATTCTACTAACCCACAGGAAGTTAGGAAAAAAATAGTACCTCAGTGATACAGCATTTGCTTGGCATGCATGAGGTCCTGGGTTCAATTCCCACTATCATTAAAAAAGCAATAGAAAGAGAAAGACAGAATAAACAGAAAACAAAAAAAATGACAGACTTAAGCTCTAAGCTATCAGTAATTATGTTAAATATAAGTAGTTTGAACATACCAATTTAAAAAAAGATATTGGGAGAATGGGTTTAAGAAATCATGATACAACTATATATTGTCTACAAAAAAAGTTCAAAGACAATGTTATAGGCAGGTTGAAAGTTTAAAAATCAAAACAAGTAAACAGTGGTAAAAGTAAAGCAAGAGTAACTGTTTTGTTGTCAGATAACATCAGAGCTAAAAATATCACCTGAGACCCAGTAGGATGTTATAGAATGATAAAAGAAGAAAACACAGCAATCTAAATGTACATACACCAAGCAACAGATCTGCAAGATATGTAGAGCAAAAGCTAAAAGAACTGAAAGAAACGGACAAATGTACTATTATAGTTGGATATTTCAATGTCCCTCTCTCAAAAACTGATAGACAATGAAATAGGAAATCAGCAAAGATACATAGGAATTCAATGCCAGCAACCCACAACATCTCATCCCTATTTATAGAACATCCCACCTACCAACACCAGAATACACATTTGTTTCAAATGCTAGCAGAACATTTACAAGATAGACCACAACCTGGGACATTAAACAAGCCTCAATCAATTTAAAATGAAATCATACAAGAGTGGGTTTTCCAACCATAATGGAATCAAACTAAGAATGTATAAAGGAAAGAGAAAAGGAAAATCTTTGAACATTTGAAAACTAAACAGCATATTTCTAAATAATCCAAAATCAGAGCTGGCAGAGTGGCTCAATTGGTAGAGTACCTGCCTAGTTAAACCTCCAGTACCACCAAAAAATGTGGGAAAAGTCAAATAGGGGGTCTCAAATGAAATTTAAAAATACATTGAACTGTATTGAAAACAAAGATACAAAATATCAAAATTTTGAGACATAGCTAAAGGAATGCCGAGAGGAAAATTCATAGCACCTGCCACTTTTCCATTTAAAACTTTTACCTCAAGAATCTAGAAAAAATGAGAAAAAAGCCAAGTCATACAGAAGGAAGGAAATAAAAAAGATAAAAGAAGTCAAGGAAATTCAAAGCAATGTAATAAAGTATATGTAACAAAGTACTGGTAATGTGAAAAAAATTTTATTTATCAATAAAATTGACAAACCTCTAGCACTGCTGACAAAACATTTTCTGACCCAACCACTTAAGATTTCAAATGAGTCCAAGCATAGAATCTTTTATAATTTTAACCTTTTGGCAGCATGTGTCCTATCAATTTGGTTTAAGTGATTGGTTATATAGCTCTATCTTTCCCATGGATTATTGTTTTTATTTACACATAACTAAATTTAAAAAGAGTCATAAGCATTTCATTTCATCCTTGAAGGTTAGTCTTTATCTTTCTCTCTTGATAAACTTGAAGGATTTTTTAAAAAGTTATAAATGAATTAAAGGAAAACAGTAATTGAAGTATAAAATGGAAATTAATCTGATCAGCTATGTAAAAATTGTAATTAAGTTTCATGAACTTTACAATGTTTATAATTTAAAGTTCTATTTCAGGACATTGGTAATAATCAGATACATTAACATTTGAATATCATTTTAATTTAGCGTGCATGAGCAAAAAGAGCATGGACATGATTTTTTTACACAAAGGTAAGATTAAGATTATTCACAATGAAAGATGGAAATGTATACATTAAAAGAGGTGTGGGTTACATGGATGAATTCATTTATTAAAATTATGATGTTTGGTGCATCTCAATTTATGTAAACATCACCTCAAGAGAACAGCTACACAAAAGCAAACACTGGTAGTGGTTTAAATAGTGGAAGGAAAATTGCAGATGAAATAACAAAATAGGATTATGAAACTAGTGATATGTACTTGGAAGTTTATTCTGTTTACTTTGTATGTGTTAGACAGTTTCCACAATGAAAAAAATTAACCAATTCCTTGTGAGAACATGTTTTTGAAGGTAACATCAATTCAACTCTACACAAGCAAATCAAATAAAAAGCAAAACAGAGCAAAGCAGAGGAGCATTGTCCTCCAAGAATCTAATGTCACCCACTTTCTATAAAAAAGGCAATTTCTTCACATACTCAATGGATATCTTTTTGGGAATACTGAGATATTATCTTCTCTTTGCCATAACTACAATGTTCTCAAAGGCCTGTCAGTGATCAAAATTGAGTTTGACACATACTACAATGTTGAAAAATTTTGTTTTAACATAAGTAATTTTATAGCAAGTTGTGTTTGAGGATACCTGGTAGCACTGCACTGGTAGTGAATAAAGAACTTTGGAAGACAAGTATGTCATTAAGCTAGAATCAGAACTCAGTTCCCACTGTGTTAGTCACACCATCACTGTGACAAAATACCTGAGAAAGCCACTTAAGGTAGGAAGGATTTATTTGGGGTCACAGTTTCAGTGGTTTCACTTCATCATGGGGGAAGACATCCTGGAGAAGCTCACTTCACCTTGTCTAGGAAGCCCAGGGACAGAATGCCTATGTTAGTAGTCTCTTTCCTTTTCCCCCTTTTATTCCATTAGCTCCTAGCCTATGGGATTCTGCAGAATCTATTCAAGTCGGATTTTCCCCCATTAGTTAATGCTCTCTGGGAACACCCTCACAGATATACTTGGAAGTATGCCTTACTAATCTGCTAGGTGCTATACAATCAAGCTGACAGTCAAGATTAACTCACAACCATTCAGAAGGAACATTTAAAAGTGAGATGGAAGTAGCCTTGTTTCAGAGAATAGACCAAGCTCATCCAAATACTTTATGATTGTTGGTTTTACATCTTCATTTTCTTATTTACATCCTCAAGAAATAGTCCATACCTTGTAACATTCATGAAGTGAACCCCTGGAGGCTGGTCACAGTGATAGACTCTTTATCTCTGTTAGTCACAGTTTATATTTTATTTAGCTTTATGTTTTACCTAGACTTGAAATATTTTGAAAATATCCTAATTTTTAATAATTCATCAACTTGTCTATTATTTGAAGTGAATTTTCTTGGATTCAATTGACTTAACTCCTAAACAATTAATTTCATCATTAATTATATTTGCCATATTTTTGTGTTTGTGTATGTGCACTTACCCACAGGATACTTAGGGACATATGTTTTAAAATTTATCTGAGCAGAAATGGGTAAGACAGGAACAGATTACAGCCATAACGTTCCATCTCATGGTATTCACGCAAATGCAATTCACATTTCCACGTTCTTTTATTTGGTCTACATTTAAAGGACCTATGAGAGGATGGTAGTTTTTAATGTCTTTTTTCTGCATCACATTGTGCTCTTAAAATAGGTCAATGTACTTGGGCCTATATGAATTAATTTAAGAAGGAAAACGGACCCAAAAGTGGCTAGAAAAAAATGCACATGCCTCTTAAAACCATGACCAATTCTATCCATACAGAAGTAAAGTGAAATCCTAAAGTGCTTATGACAAATATTTGATTGGTCCTAGTCCTCTTCGAATTATTTAATTTGCTTAGATGCTTCTATCATAAGTACAACTTGGACTCAATTTCCCTCCAAATAGCCTAATTGTACTCTTTATTGTTCAGGTGTAACCACATAAAAAATAAGTCTGTGGTTCAGGCCATTAATAACCAACTTCAATGTTTTGCATAGTTTGTTGATGTGTTTTGGAAGCAAAAAATTAGTGTACTTCTTGGACTCATACAATTACATTGCCCATCAGAGATAAACTGCACCGATAAAGAATCACAATGTAGAGAGTGATTCTTAAATGTTAGTATTCATGAGAATCACTTAAGAAGAAAGATTGAAATGAGATTCCCCTTAGCACCACCAGGCAACTCGATTCATGATCTGGGGGATCAGAATAACTTAAAAACAAGAACAAAAACCACACACCAAAAATAAAAGTCCCGAGAAATTCCTTACACATTCAGTTTGAAAAACACTGACTCAACCCCAAGTCTTGGAAACGGTACTGATCTGAAAACATCTCATGAAGTTATTCATTTCAACGCGTGGTGGCGCTGCAGGCTAAGAGAATGAATATAAACTCTGCAGCTCCAGTTCACCAGAAACCCAAGGACTCCATTTCATTAGAAACCCAAGTAAAAAAACACAGAACAAATTTAAGCTAAGACAGAAGTATTCGAGAAGACTGTGGTCGCCAGACAAGTTGTGAGAACGAATTCAAAAATCAATAGCAAAGACATTTCGGAGAGATGATGGTGAGCTGGTGATTAGGAGCTGAAAAGGATTTTTCCTCTGGAATCAGACCTAACAACAGAGATGTCGCAAACAAAACAACAGCACAAGAACAGGCAAGTGGCTATCTTCATTATATGGATGATTTTGTGGGAGGTGGGTTCGGGACTGATTCAGTATTCCATTATGGAGGAGACAGAAAGTGGCACGTTTGTGGCCAGCTTGACAAAGGACCTGGGACTAAGGGTGGGAGAGCTGGCTGCTCGGAGTGCCAAGGTTGTTTTCAAGAGGAGCAGACAGCATTTGCAGCTTGATCCACAGACCCAGGATTTGCTGCTCAATGAAAAACTGGACCGGGAGGAGCTGTGCGGTTCCACAGAACCCTGTGTGCTCCCTTTTCAGGTGTTACTGGAAAACCCCTTGCAATTTTTTCAGGCTGCATTACAAGTCAGGGATATAAATGACCACGCCCCAGAGTTTCCTGCCAGAGAAATGCTCCTTAAAGTATCAGAAATTACTACTCCTGGAAAGGTGTTTCCTTTGAAAATGGCGCAGGATTTAGATGCTGGCAGCAACAGTCTTCAGAGCTACACACTCAGCTCCAACCCTCACTTCCATGTCCTCACCCGCAAACGCAGTGATGGCAAAAAGTTCCCAGAGCTAGTGCTGGACAAAGCACTGGACCGCGAGGAGCAGCCTCAACTCAGACTAACGCTCACCGCACTAGATGGCGGGTCTCCACCCAGATCAGGGACCACAGAGATTCAGGTAGTGGTCTTGGACAGCAATGACAATGCCCCTGAATTTGCTCAGCAACTCTATGAGGCTCAAGTCACTGAGAACAGCCCCCTGGGAGCGTTGATTATTACCATCTCAGCTAGAGATTTGGATGCAGGATCTTTTGGGGAGGTATCTTATGCCCTATTTCAAGACGATGATGTTAACAAACCCTTCGAAATAAACGCAATCACAGGAGAAATTCGACTGAGAGAAACTTTGGATTTCGAAGCATTTCAGTCTTATCACCTGAACGCTGAGGCCACAGATGGTGGGGGCCTAACTGGAAAATGCTCTTTAATCATCCAGGTCCTAGACGTGAATGACAACGCTCCTGAACTGACCTTGACTTCACTCGTTAGTCCCATCCCTGAAAATGTGCCAGGGATCATAGTGGTAGTTTTCAGTGTTTCCGATGCAGACTCTGGACAAAACCAACAGATTGTGTGTTCCATAGATGACAATCTCCCCTTTCAACTAAGACCATCCATGGAGAATTTCTACACTCTAGTAACAGATGGAGCGCTGGACAGAGAGAGCAGATCTCAATACAACATCACCATCACGGTTTCAGACATGGGGACTCCCAGGCTGCAAACGGAGCACAGCATAAGCGTGCAGGTGTCCGACGTGAACGACAACGCCCCGGCCTTCACGCACACCTCCTACACCCTGCGGGTGCGCGAGAACAACAGCCCCGGCCTGCACATAGGCAGCGTGAGCGCCACAGACAGGGACGCGGGCACCAACGCCCAGCTCACCTACTCGCTGCTGCCGCCCCCAGAGCCGCACCTGGCCCTCGCCTCGCTCGTGGCCATCGACGCGGACAGCGGGCAGCTGTTCGCCCTGAGGCCGCTGGACTACGAGGTCCTGCAGGCCTTGGAGTTCCGCGTGGGCGCCGCCGACCGCGGCTCGCCCGCGCTCAGCAGCCAGGCGCTCGTGCGCCTGCTGGTGCTGGACGCCAATGACAACTCGCCCTTCGTGCTGTACCCGATGCAGAACGCCTCTGCGCCCTGCACCGAGCTGCTGCCCAGGGCGGCCGAGCCGGGGTACCTGCTCACCAAGGTGGTGGCGGTGGACGGCGACTCGGGCCAGAACGCATGGCTGTCCTACCAGCTGCTCAAGGCCACGGAGCCCGGGCTCTTCAGCGTGTGGCCGCACAATGGCGAGGTGCGCACCGCCAGGCCGCTGAGCGAGCGCGACGCGCCCAAGCACAGGCTGCTGGTGCTGGTCAGGGACAATGGCGAGCCGCCGCTGTCTGCCAGCGTCACGCTGCACGTGCTGCTGGTGGATGGCTTCTCCCAGCCCTACCTGCCGCTGCCGGAAGCGGCGGCCGAGCAGGGGCGGGGCGACGCGCTCACCTTGCACCTGGTGGTGGCCTTGGCGTCGGTGTCGTCGCTCTTCCTCTTGTGTGTGCTGGTGTTCGTGGCGGTGCGGCTGTGCAGGAGGAGCAGGGCGGCCTCTCTGTCTGGCTGTGCGGTGCCCCAGGGCCACTTTCCGGGCCACCTGATGGACTTCAGTGGTGGGGGGACCCTGTCCCACAGTTACCAGTATGAGGTATGTCTGAAGGGAGACTCTGGGACTCGTGAATTCGACTTAAGTAATTCAGTTATTTCCAACTTCCCTCCTATGAAAACTGGGAGGGAAACGGAGGACAGTTCAACCCTTAGGAATAGCCTCTTACTCAACTAAGTATTAGCTTATTGTAGCACATTCTAGTGCTTAAGTTTAGAAGTATCCTTTAAATTTGCATGTTGTTGACGGTTCATTTCCTGCTTATTTTACTAAATCTTTTTAAGTGTGGAGAAGCAACACAGTGCCTCAAGAATGCTAGGCAAGCTCTCTACCACTGAGCATAATCGCCAGAACTTTCGTTAGTACTCTTGAGTTTGCAGTTTTTTAAAAGTCCGATGCTGGAGATACTTGTTCTTTTCTCTATTATGATTTATTGTTTCTTATTCTTGGCACTAGCCTGAATATGCGATTTAAATAAAAAGTAAAAATTTGAATAATTCAAAAGTTAGGAATCATCTCTCCTTTAAAGAAAAATCATCCAAAATTCTTAAGATTGTATTTCTGAAATTGATTATAGTCGTTTCACTATTGTATATAAGACTCGTTTCAAATGCGAATATTTAATATTATTTACTATTCCAACGTAAATTTTCTTTTGGGGTTACTACTTACAGTGTGTAAGTTTGAAGATAAGCGCTAAAAATGTCTAAGTGCTTAGGTATTCGTGTATCTTTTCAGTATACCATAATAGTCAACATATATTTTCTGTGACTATAGACTTTCCTAAACTGTCAACATACTAAATTACAATTTGTGAGCCTCATGTATGGACATGGTGGTCTTTTAACATCAATGCAATTACAAATGCTTAATAAACATTTGCTGAATTTTACTAAATTCCAGTAGTAAATTTTTAAAACACATTTTATTAATAAAAAATGCTAATATCTTCTCTGCAATAAAATGTCCTTTACAATGGGTGAAATTATTAAATATTATGGCTTAGTTAAATCCTCCTTTGCTTTTGTTCAAAACAGAAAACGTCCTTCCACTCACCCTATACAATACTATAGAACATAAAATACAGGAGAGCACATTTTATCTATCTTTGTCTAATAATTTGAGAGGTTGAATGTGTTACATTTTTCAAACTTCCCCTTTCTCTTTCAAAAGGTTCTATTTGCGATACTTACAAAGACTCAAATAAGGTATTAATGGCAGCTTATTAGGGAAATGTCAGATTTTCCCTTTTAGTGCTGTGTAAGCATCTATATCCATATTACCCACAAATCCACTTACATTAACAGTTTAACCCTTAATTAGTCTTATTTGTGTAGGTTAGAGTTGTGACATTTCATAAAAAGTCTAATTTCCATCAAAGGTAATTTATATTAAAGTGACAATTGAGTGGATATTTAATTTTATTTTTTCATTAAATTGGAACTAGATTTGGCTGTATTTTGGAGTCCAAATAGGAACCTTTCATAGATGTTTCCTAGTTGATTTAATGGATGTGGGTAACTCTTATTGTTTGGTATTCCTGGATATAGACCCTCTTTTTTTCAAATAGCATCTTCTTTTTTGGGAGGATTTGCTTTCACTATTCTCACTCCAACCTTGTGGCTTTAGTAGGATCTTCAGTGTTTTTCCGTTACCCCATCTCTATAGAACAAAGAATGTACACTGTGCTAGACCCCTCTTCAATACATGTAGGTCAAAACCCTTTTTTTACTTCACTGAGTTAATTTTCTAATACAGACATTGCCTGAATTCTAAGTTTATACTGATTTCAGATAAAATAAGTGACCATTACCTCTCAACCTCACTGACAACTGTACACAGTGAATTTATGAAGGAAAAAAGTACAAAGACTGTAGCCCAGAGACTGACAAAAAACCTCATCTTAATTTTTCTTTCATGAGTTATAAGCACATTGCCATTTGGGAGTAGAAACTGCATTTTCAAAAATCATATTTTTTCTAACAAATGAACAAGCCAATATTATAATAAAATTAAAATCTCCAAGAGCAAGAATTTTTGTGCCATATTTATATTACTATCTTCAGAAGCTATATGAATGTCTCCAGAGATAAATAATTGTTAAATAAATTAATTTACTTCAGCAGGGCTTTGTGTACTGAATTTCTATCTTTATGGGAAAGATGTATATACATATAAATTACATTTGCTCTCACAACATTTGTTAAGTACCTAAACAAGACTGTCAAACGGGTTGGGGAAAAGGAAGTGTATGGAATGCTATGACTTAAAAGAAGAACAAGCTATTTTAGCTATTACATTCTACTTTGAAATGAAAATTATCTGAAGTTGTAAAGTAGAACGCTTGGTGGCGCTGCAGGCTAAGAGTGAAAACTGCAGAAGCCGTGACTCCTTAAAAAACCGAGCTGTTTCTGGCAGTTTAAAAAGGAAGCAGGTTATGCTACCAGCTACCAGCTATCAGAAAGGCAAATATTCCCAAGTCAAGCAATGTAAAAAAAGAGACGAAGTCAAGATTATTGAATCCAGATACCTGAGTTGGCTACAAAGCAATTCTTTTGTGATTAATTACTGCATCTTTTGGACCGAAGGAACTATGAAGACACCACTCCCAAAAGCACTTCAGAAAAGGCAAGTGACCGCCATTGTTTTCTTGCTAATACTGTGGGAGGTGGGCAGTGAGACCATTAAGTATTCCATTCTAGAAGAGAGAGACAGCGGTTCTTTTGTTGGCAACCTAGCAAAAGATTTGGGGTTGGGCATAGAGGAGCTGGTAATGCGGGGCGCCCAGATATTTTCCAAGGGGAGCAAACAGCACCTGCAGCTCGAACAGAGGAGTGGGAATTTGCTCCTAAAAGAAAAATTGGACCGGGAGGAGTTGTGTGGGGACACAGATCCATGCATACTGCCTTTCCAGGTGTTACTGAAAAACCCGGTGCAGTTTATTCAAGGTGAACTACAGCTCCAAGATGTAAATGACCATGCTCCAGAATTCTTAGAAAATGAAATCCTTCTTAAAATCGTGGAAAGCACCCCTCCAGGAGCCATGTTTCCTTTGAAAATAGCTCAAGATTTGGACGTAGGTAGCAACACAGTTCAGAACTACACGATAAGCACCAACTCCCATTTCCACCTTCTCACCCGCATTCACAGCGATGGCAGGAAATACCCTGAGTTGGTGCTTGACAGAGTGCTGGACCATGAGGAGCAGCCTGAGCTCAGATTAACACTAAGGGCACAGGATGGTGGGTCACCGCCCAAATCAGGAGCTTCCCAGGTTCTCATTGTGGTCTTGGATATCAATGACAATGCTCCTGAATTTGTTCAGGGGCTCTATGAAGTGAAGGTCCCAGAGAACAGCCCTATGGGTTCCCTTATCGTCACCGTGTCAGCTAGAGATTTAGATGCTGGGATTCACGGAGAGCTCAGCTACTCATTTTTCCAATCCTCAAGTCAAGTCAATCAGGCTTTTGAAATAAATAGAGGAACAGGAGAAATTAGATTAAAAAAACAGTTGGATTTTGAGGATATTCGATTATACCGCATGGAAATTCAGGCCACAGACGGTGGAGGTCTTTCTGGAAAATGCACTGTAGCTCTAGAAGTGATGGACATTAACGACAACGCCCCAGAATTGACCATGTCATCGCTTATCAGTGACATTCCAGAAAACTCCCAGGAAATTGTGGTCGCCATTTTTGGAATTTCAGACCCAGACTCTGCAGACAATGGGAAAATGGTGTGCTCCATCCAGGACAATCTCCCCTTCATACTGAAGCAATCTGTAGAAAATTTCTACACTCTAGTAACAGAGGGTCCACTAGACAGAGAGAGCACATCTCAGTACAACATCACCATCACGGTTTCAGACATGGGGACTCCCAGGCTGCAAACGGAGCACAGCATAAGCGTGCAGGTGTCCGACGTGAACGACAACGCCCCGGCCTTCACGCACACCTCCTACACCCTGCGGGTGCGCGAGAACAACGGCCCCGGCCTGCACATAGGCAGCGTGAGCGCCACAGACAGGGACGCGGGCACCAACGCCCAGCTCACCTACTCGCTGCTGCCGCCCCCAGAGCCGCACCTGGCCCTCGCCTCGCTCGTGGCCATCGACGCGGACAGCGGGCAGCTGTTCGCCCTGAGGCCTCTGGACTACGAGGCCCTGCAGGCCTTGGAGTTCCGCGTGGGCGCCGCCGACCGCGGCTCGCCCGCGCTCAGCAGCCAGGCGCTCGTGCGCCTGCTGGTGCTGGACGCCAATGACAACTCGCCCTTCGTGCTGTACCCGATGCAGAACGCCTCTGCGCCCTGCACCGAGCTGCTGCCCAGGGCGGCCGAGCCGGGGTACCTGCTCACCAAGGTGGTGGCGGTGGACGGCGACTCGGGTCAGAACGCATGGCTGTCCTACCAGCTGCTCAAGGCCACGGAGCCCGGGCTCTTCAGCGTGTGGCCGCACAATGGCGAGGTGCGCACCGCCAGGCCGCTGAGCGAGCGCGACGCGCCCAAGCACAGGCTGCTGGTGCTGGTCAGGGACAATGGCGAGCCGCCGCTGTCTGCCAGCGTCACGCTGCACGTGCTGCTGGTGGATGGCTTCTCCCAGCCCTACCTGCCGCTGCAGGAAGCGGCGGCCGAGCAGGGGCGGGGCGACGCGCTCACCTTGCACCTGGTGGTGGCCTTGGCGTCGGTGTCGTCGCTCTTCCTCTTGTGTGTGCTGGTGTTCGTGGCGGTGCGGCTGTGCAGGAGGAGCAGGGCGGCCTCTCTGTCTGGCTGTGCGGTGTCCCAGGGCCACTTTCCGGGCCACCTGATGGACTTCAGCGGTGCGGGGACCCTGTCCCACAGCTACCAGTATGAGGTTTGTCTGGCGGGAGGCACTAGGGCAAATAAGTTCAAATTTCTTAAACCCATACTCCCCAGTTTCTTGAGTGAAGGGGCTGATTGGAACCCCGAGGAAAATTCCAACTTCAGAAATAATTTTGGGGTCAATTAAGAATCTGACTTTGATTACATGTGATAATTTTATGGTATTCGCTGATGTGTCTATAAGTTCACAGCCCTTTCTGTCACAGCCCTTTTCATACTCACACGTTAGTAATTATTGTCATACTTATACCTATTTCAAACTGTTGAACCAGTTAACCTTTCTCTATTATCTTGCTAGCCATCATAAATGATGCACGTGCACATAATAGCAGTGAAACGTTTCCCAGTGTTTGTTTTTGTCATATTTTTGTAAGTCACAGATGTTTTCAGGTTCCTGATATTTGAGCTTGTTCACTGATATCTTATAATAGGTAAGCGAATTGTGTTACAAGCTTTCTGATCATTATCAGCATGAATCAAACTCTATTGTAAGTGATTGACTTTCAGCTTTAAAAATAATTTTCACTTATGGAAATATTTTGGTGATCTTGTAAATTCTTGCAATTTTGTTGCCTAGTTTTAAAGACACTATTGTCTTGATTCAGAGGAACCAGTATGTACTCTGATTGATGTTTCTAAATTGAATATTTTCTTTCAAAGTGATTTAATTAGATCATCTCCTCCTATTCTAAAAGTTTCAATTAGCTATGAAAGAAGATGAAAAATGGTAGATTTTCAACTGCTTTTCATAATAAATGGTTTTACTATGTAAATTGATTCTCATTCTTTTGAAATAGTATTTAGTCTCATGACTCACACATATGCAGTAAGTATAAAAAATAAGGCAAATGAGTATCATTTTTCCATCACTCAGAAAAATTTCATCAGGTCAACATTTTTGTGAAACATTTCTACTGGAGCCATAAGGTGTAGCTCAGAGAATTAACATATACTTAGCAGGCACAAGTCTCTGGGCTCAATCCCCAGTACTACAAAAACAAGCAAGCAAATAAACAAAATACTGCTATAAATGTTTATAAGAGTTATATTAGCAGATGTAAATAATTTTGTAAAATTGATCTAAAATAAACCAATAACTTCTAATTTAAACTATCAGATTGAATATAAGGCAACCTTGCTTAAATTTAAGTAAATAATCCCTGTAAATTTAAGAAATTGATTATGATGCATATTCAGCTATTAGCATCACTTAACTGGCCACTTAAAATCAGCAATAAATATTCATACACCTCCTCTATTCACCTTTTTGTATTATATCTATTTTACCTTGTCAATGCCACACTTATAATGCATTTTGAAAGGATAATTTCCACAATTGTTTCTATATTTTTTAATATAAGTTTAAAATGATACAATACTACATTTCTTCCTATTTTATTGAAGTCTGACTGCCTAGAACTAACCACTTTTATGTTTTCAACTATTTTTTATATTTATTTCCATCTAGATAATATGCTTTAAATTTTTTTCTCAAATTTCAGAGTTTTTGTTTTGCTTTGTTTATTGAGACAGAGTCTCAGGATATAACCCAGCCTGGCCTAGAATTGAAGCTCCTTCTGCCTCAGCCTCTCAAGTGCTGAGATTAGGAACTCAGCACTGGGTAAACTACCACACCCAGTTTCAAATTTCAGTTTTATATATTAACTGTGTGCTTCCTTCCTAAAAGGCACACATACTTATTTGCACATTTTCCTCCCCATCCTCCTACCTATCAATAACATAATTCTGTTTAATGTTTGTGCAATTGTCACCATATTGGTATTGCTTATACTTGAGTCTCAAAAGTAAAAAAGAAAACCTTCTTTCTTTTATCCTTAAGTTGATAATTGCCTCCTTTTCTCTTTTACTTATCTTCCTATGTATGTATTTTTATGTTATCCCCAACTTTTCCAACTCTACAGCTCTCACTTTGATGATTAGATTCATAAATGTTTCATTCTGTCATCTTGGAGCCATTCTAGAACAATCAAACCTCTTCCTCAGTTGCCATCTATACTTATTGTACAGCTGGCAGTGTGCTTTATCCATCATCATGAAATTATGTTTTGTTTTCCTCTTGTATTTAACTTAGAATTCTGTGGTTTATATCTGCCTCTTGTTCGGTTTATTTCCTTGAATTTCCAAAGAAAATTTGATCATAAGTGTATCAAAGGCTTGAATATCTCAAAAGTTCAGAGGTCAAAAAGTTAAGTATCTATTTGAAGATTCTATTGGGTGTGGAATTACAGGTTAGGAATTATTTGCAGGTAGTATTCTGAAGGCATTCCTCCTCTGTCTTCCAATCTTTAACATTCTGATACTTTTCTGAGAACCTTTGTTTTCCCTCTAAATCCTTGGTTCTTAGCCAGCATAATTTTGCCACCCAGCAAAATTTGTCCTTGTCTGCAAACATATTTGTCACAACTGAAGGATAGATATACTGCCTAACATTCTACAATGCATGTAAAGATTATTTGTCTCAAATGCTAATCGTGATTAAATCAAGAAACCTTACTCTAAATGAATTTAGGTTCCCATATTTGTCTGCAGTGCTCTAGAATTTCATTACTGTGTCATAGAATTTTGGCATTCATTGTTTAGCTACTCAATGAGATTCATCATTCTTGAGACATATTCAGACTAGAACAGGGTTGAGTGTGTTGTGTTTTTAAAATTATTTCCTCCACTCAGTGATCTTCATTTTCTTGTTACATAGCTTCTGTTAATTGTATTGTGAATGTGTGAATTGTGTATGAAATTTAATTTTTTCTGTTTTTTTAGGGGGAAGAGGGGTGGGTGCTTGTTTCTTGATTAGTTGGTTTGTATGTCGAATCATCCTTGCATCCCTGGATGACTCCTACTTGGTCATCGTGAATAATCCTTTCTAGGGGAAGTGCTGGGGATGGAGCCCAGGACCTCACACTCCTCAACAAGCATTTTACCATTAAGCTCTGCCTTCAGCCCTTTATGAATAATCTTTTTAATGTGGTGTTAGATTCCGTTTCCTAGTATTTTGCTAAAGATATTTGCATTTATGTTCATCAAGTGTATTGGCATATAGTTTCTCTTTTTTGTTCTATCCTTATTTGGGTTTTTCTACCAGAATAATGTTGACCTTGTAGAATGTGTTTGGAAGGATTCCCTCCTCTTTGGGTTTTTTTTAATAATTTAAGAATAATTGGTAATACTTCTTTAAATGTTTGGTAGAATTTGGTAGTGAAGCCATTTTTCCTGAGCTTTTCTTTGGTGGAAGATGTTTTATTTTTGATTCACTCTTGTTACTTCTTATTGGTCTGTTCAGTTTTTCTCTCAGAACTTGTCCATTTCTTCTAAATTATAAAATTTTGACACATGACACCCTCTAATGATGCTTGGTATTTCTGTGGTTTCGGTAGTAATGTCTCCCTTTTCATCTCTAATTTTTTATTTAAGTCTGATCTCTCTTTTTCTTAGTATAGCTAAGGCTTTGCCAATTTTATTTATCCTTTCAAAGAACCAGTTCTTTGTTTCATTGACATTTTATGTTAATTTTCAGTCTGTATTTCATTTATTTCTGCTCTGATCTTTATTATTTCTTTTCTTCTACTAATTTTGTTGTGGATGTTTTTGGAACAGGGTCTCATTATGTCACTCAGGCTGGTCTTGAACTCTCCATTCTTCTGCCCCTCCCTCACAAGTGCTGGAATTGCTGGTGTGTGCCACACCTCACTCTTTCTACTAAGACTAAGTTTGATTTATTCTTATTTTTCTAATTCTTTAAGATATAGTGACTGGTTGTTTATTTGAAATCTTATTAAGTTTTTTTATTAAACATAAATTTCTTTCAGTACAGCTTTTTCTGTATCTCATAGGTTTAGGTATGATGTGTCTTCATTTTCATTTGTTTGAATAGATTTTTAAATTTCTTTCTTGATTTCGTCCTTGATCCAGGGATTGCTCAAGAGTAAGTTGTTTAATATCTGATTTTTTTGAAACGGCATCTCACTATGCAGCTCATGCTGGCCTCAAACTTGAGAGCCTTCTGTCTCTACCTCCTGAGTTCTAGGGTACAGACGAGCACCATCGCTCCTGGCTTAACTTTTCTTAACTTTGTTCTGTTTACTATCCTTTGTCTTTATTTTTCTGAGTTCTGTAGTTCTTCTCAACCTGTATCTGCATCCTTCTGACTGATTTTCAAACTCTTTTTATAAATAGTTTTTATTATTTTGCTGGGTGCAAGTACATTATGGTAATTACAAAAGTTTTATAAATATCAAATATATAATACTTGATTTCACCCCCTCCACCATTCTTCTTTATCCTCCCCTTGCCATATTCCTCACAAATTTTGATATCATAATTCGACTTTCAAAAGACTCTTGTTCTCTGAATGTTTCTATAGCAGATTTTTCAGTTTTTAATTTTCAGTGAGATATAATTCATAAACAATTATAATTCACCTTTGAAAAGCAGAATCCAATAGTTTTTAATATATTCAAAAGTTGTGCAATTATTAACACTCTGTAATTGTAGAACATTCTCACTATCCCTGAGAGAAACCTGGTACCCATTAGCAGACACACCTCATTCCCTCTTCCCTATAGTCCATTGCAACCACTAATCAACTCTTTGTCTTTGGATTTGCCTATTCTGGGCATTCTACATAAATAGAATCATATAATATGTACTCTGTGTGTCTGGCTTCTTTCATTTATAATAATACTTTCAAGGTTCATGTATGTTATTGCTTATATCATCCCTTTATTCTTTCTTATGGCTAATATTTCATTTTATAAACATACCATACTTTATTCATTGGTTAGTTCCACTTTTTGACTATTGTGAATAATGCTGCTATGAACACTCATGCACAAGATTTTGTGTGGACATATGTTTTCAGTTCTTTTGTGTCATATAGTGACTCTGTGAGAAGATGTGAGGTAATATCTTTACTGTGGTTGCTTGGAAGCTCCCAAGCGACTAATGATGTTGACCATCTTTTCATATGTTTACTGGCCATTTGACTCAGAGCCATCTTTTTTTGGAGCATTGTCTACTCAAATAGTTTACCAACTTTCTCGTTGAATTTTTATCTTTTATTTTATTTTAATTTTTTGGTGGGACTGGGATTTGAACTAAGGGTTTCATGCTTGCAAAGCAGACACTCTACTGCTTGAACCACACCTCCAGTCCTTTTGCTCTGGTTATTTTGGAAATGGGGTCTTGTGAACTATTTGCCCAGGCTGCCCTTGACCCTCGATCCTCCCCATCTTATATTCGTAAGTAGCTAGAATTACAGGCATAAATCACTGGTGTCCTGCAAATTTTTATCTTTTTATTATTGAATGATAATAGCTCTTTATAAAATCTGAACCAGAGCCTTATTAGATATGGGATTTACAAATAGTTTCCTGTTCTATGGGTTGTCATTTCACTTTATTGATAGTTATTTGAAGCACAAAATCTTTATTTTGATAGATGCCAATTTAT
This sequence comes from Castor canadensis, assembly GCF_047511655.1. Taxonomy (NCBI): domain Eukaryota; kingdom Metazoa; phylum Chordata; class Mammalia; order Rodentia; family Castoridae; genus Castor; species Castor canadensis. The sequence continues at coordinate 78,029,156 of NC_133391.1, read as the reverse complement.
CTACTTTTTCCTTTGGTGGCATATAATTTAGGTGTCATATCTAAGAAATCATTGCCTAATGGAAGTTCATAAAGATTTACACTTATGTTTTCTTCTAAGGGTTTTATAGTTTTATCCCTTACCTTTAATCCATCCTTAATATAATCTCTGGAGCCTTTAATCCATCCACAGTAGTCTTTTATTTTACTATAGACTAAAGGAATTTTCTATTTTAAAAATATTTCTTCTAATGCTATCATTATATTTTTATTCAGCATGACTTTTATGCTCTTTGTTGTGGGTCTCTATCTTTATGTTAGAGACCTATTATACTACTTTTTGTTTTCATCATGGGGCAGTAAAAAGCTTGTTAGACATTGTTATATTTGGTGGAACTAGTTGAGTGATGGACTTCACTATAGAGTAATGATACAGGAAACATTTTATTCAAGGGCCAAAAGTCAGTATCTGTTAAGTATTTTCTCTTCTCATGACCCCATGTTATTTCCTAGAGAGGAATTCAAAAGTATGGTGGTGGATGGAATGGAAAGTGTTAAAAAGTTGATACCTAGCACTTTGAGAGATACTTGATAAGAATAATCAGTATGAAGAATTATTAACCCTCTTCTCACTAAGAACTCGGTCCTGTCCTCAGTCATGCCTCAGTTCAGAACCCTTTCTATTTAACATCTGTATATTTTACAACTCTCATTTTATGACACTATGAGAAAAGGAAAAGCTTTTCCTTTTCCTTGCTTCATTGACTGGGAAAGGAATTCTCAGACATAAATACTCTTTATATAGATTTTCAGCCAATAGTTTTAGCCTATTCCTGGACATTCAATTTGGATCATTACTTTGACTGGATTTGATTTTCATTCTGTTAAATGTTTCTCATTTGGGAGAAGAAAATAATGATATTGGTTGGTGACCAACTGTCTGTGTTCTTTACATCTTCCAAAAATTTTAGTGATTTGTCTTTTTTTCCCATTCTTTTTGCCTTTACAAGTTCACTTATTTTAAACATTTCCTGTCTAACATTTAAATAACACTTCAGGAGGTAACTGAGATTAAGTAGTATGCTCAAACTGGAATGATATCCCACTTTCCCCATACTGAACCATCCTTGATGTTTCAACCCTTGAATTGACTCATTTCATCAAAAGTAGTCCTATTAAGTTTATTGGTGCTGTGTTTCTTGAATTCTCAAATGCCTCAGGAGTACAGTTTAGCTGGGTATAAAATTCAACAACAAAAGAAAGTCAACTTTCTTTTTCTCAATGATTTATTGAAATTAAGTATCACATTAGTCCTTCCACCAGAATTTCTCCTTTCAGCCATAAAGTTGGCTGAATTTCATCCTTAAATAGTTTTTTGCAACAAGCATTCATGAATGCCAATGAAATGTTTTATGAATTCTTTCCTGTTTGTCCCATTGTTATTATCTTTGTACTTGGGCAACATATTGGGTTGGTGTAAAATTATAGAACCAAGATATCTGCCCATCAGAACCTTGTAGACATTTTCTTTGTGTCTCAGAGGAAAGATGGAACCCATTTTCCTGGTTTTCTTCACTTATAGATAACTTGCTTTTTTTTACTTGCTGGGGATGGGGACCCAGGGCTTTGTGCATACTAGGTAAGTGGTTTCCCACTGAGCTACATGGTTAACCCTGGGTAACCTGCTTTTTAACTTTGAAATTCATTACCTTCATTAGGTTAGGACTTGAATATGATAAGTATGCATCCCTTTTTCCTGGAACTCTGAACTGTGCAGCTATTTTCAAGTATTTATTTATTTATTTATGTATAGTAAGTATGATTTGTTTAAAAACCTGTCTGTACTTCCAATATCTGAAGTAGCTGTGGGCTTATTTCTGCTACTTTTCATTCATGGTATCTTTGTTTCTTTGTGTGACTCATCTGGTTGCTTGCCCTTAAAATGTGTTTGTGGTGTGTCTGAAAACCCTAGGTTGCATGTTTCATTCTTCAAAATGGTTTTCTTTTGTTTCAGTGAAGATACTGAAAACATGATCAACAGAGGGCCATCAGCAATGAAGTTTCATAACAAACTATGTTTATGATTTGAAGTTCTTTGCAACTCAAACTTGCATATGCAAAATACAATTGCTCTGCCCAGACAAATCAATAATCTTCCTTCTGCATGAGATAGTAATCGTCACAGATCTGATGGGCTTAGGAAAACATATATTGAAGTACATATAGATGAATAAGTTTGAAGTAATGAATGAATATATTTGAGTGTTTTATTTTATCATCTGGTTTAGTAAACTTAAAAACTATAATAAAATATTTTATTTCTTTATTTTTTTAAAAAGTTCATTTACTAGTTAAGTAGTTCATACTTTCTTTGCTCACCCAACAAGAAATCATTTACAATATGAGAACCAATTCAAAATTCAAATTTTCACTCAAATTATAAGGAATAAGAGTTTCTCAATGTTGTAGATTAAAAGGTATAAAACAAAACAATCAAAGAGTTAAAACATTAGTCCTTTGAGCTAACATATCTTCATTTAATAGGGAAGCATAAAAAATTTCAAATACATTTTTGAGAGATTAAGAAGAAAGAGACAGAGACAGAGACAGAGAACAGTCTGAATATAAATCATGTACTCTTTTATTCTCTCTTAATGCATAACACAGTAAGTCAAAATTAGCTTACAAATTCATTATTTGTGAAAAATAAAGAAAGAGCTCAATGTCACATTCCACATTTTATTTTTTAGACAGAATCTCAAAATGTAGCCCAGACTGGCTTTGAACTCGAGATCCTCTTCCCTCAGCCTCCTGAGCTCTGAGATTACAGGCATGTATCACCAAGTAATTTCTCATGCATGTATGAGAAATGCCATAGTGAAACTCATTATTTTGTACAATTAATATATGCTAACAAAATTTAAATAGTAATCACGAAGATAAAAATAATGTGATATGCAAAGCAATAGGGAAAGGATGAAGGGGATAATTATGAGACTTGTGTGCTTATCTTTGACATCAAGATTCACAAAGAATTAATCTAAAAATAAGCCTAAAGTAAATGACTCAAGAATTAGAAAACTTATTTCTAAAAATAAAATTGAAAAGATTGCTTAAAAACAAAAGCAGAAACTGAACAGAGTAAAAACCACAGACAATTTGACCATGCAAACAAAAATCCATTTTTTTGAAAAATTCAAAAAATATTTGGGATCTATATATAATTGGTGAATTGTACATAAACATTTAACTTGGCTCCCTCTATAAATGCATGAACAAAAACATGAACAGTTATATTAAAAAACACAAACATGCAAGGATGGAAAGAATAATGTAGAAAATACGGAGAAAAATGATAGAAAACAATCCTTCAGTGAAAAAGTCAAGAACCAATCCTGTACATACTGCAGAAATTTTAGAGGCTTCAGAGCTGTTGGCCCTGGATACCCTGGAAATGATGGTGGGGTGCAATAAGGGGGATTATGTAAAAACTGCCTAAGAACCAGTTGCAGCTCTAGCTGTCAGATCACACTTCCCCACTCCAGTCACTGAGGAGCCCACCTCCCGACGCTAACAGAAGTCTAGAGTTTTACTTTCTGATGAGTGAACAAAGGGAGATTCATTATATTACAGGTTCTGCTAGCACTATTGGGTGCAGAGGTAATATAGGTAGTGAAAAGTAAGTAACTAAATCGTGAATGTTGCTTGACTGTTAAATGTTACAGTAGTTATTAGAACTAATTATGAATATTTAAGTCTTTTCAGGCACATAGCAGCATTAAAAAAAATCTACACAGCCAATGTATTTTCTTTTGGTTAATAAATATCACTTCTAGCTGAAGCTTTCAGAGACAGTGTATAGCTTAACACATTTACTCTTTCTCACTACAGTGATGGTGAAAGTGAAGCCTGGGTTCCTGACCAACTGCTGTGAGGAAGGCCCCACACTGCAGTGTATGGGATATGGGGCATGAGAAATAAATCAACCTTCATTGTACTGAGCCATTAAGATTTGGGGGGAGTTGATATGCAAACACAACCCAACCTATCATGATGCAAACCTTCCCTCCTTTTTCCCCACTCAATTCTTTAACTTTTTCTATCCATACTTTTTCCTTCTGGGTAGAAGATGAAGAAGAATCTAATCACACTGATCCTGGGGTTTTCCCAATCACAAGCACTCCCAGTTCACCTTACTACAAGATAAAAATGAATAAGCACTACCAACCTGCTCAGTGCTCTTTAGTATCTCAAGCTGAATTAAGACAAACAGTTGAATAAAGTTTCCAAAAAGAAACATAAAAATCAAAAGCAAGAAATAAGGCAACTCAGAGAAAGAAAAGAGTTTGCAAACAGAATAATACTGGGGGAAACACCTTACTAATCTTATCAGATGAAAAAAATTATTGACTCTAAGAAATAAGTACAAAAACAGAACTCCTGGAAAATGTGAGCAGGATAAAATGTAGTATCAATAGAAAGTCTTGAAAATAAAGAGAATATCTCAAGGAATATTGCAAAAATATTTTTAAATGGCAAACAGAAGAGAAAAATAAGGAAGTGAGAGGATCATAACAGAAGTCCAACATCTAAATTAAAGGAATGCCAAAAAAGAAGAGCTGATAGTAGGGAAGTGAAACAGGAAGAAGGGAGGGGGGAGAATCAATGAAATAATTGAAGAAAATTTTTTAAAAGCTGGAAGAAATTATTTTTATAGATGAAATGGCTCATCAGTTGCCAGTCCAATGGGTAAGATATAAACCCAAACCAAAACACATCAGTATTTAATTTTAAAATGCTTGAAATAATGACAAAACACTGCAAGAATAAATAAACATATAAGTCACATATGAAGGATAAGAAAAAAGATTAGATGCAGGGTTCTTAACAATACTTTGGTTTATATGTATATGACCAAAACAAAATTTAACACTCATACATCGTCCTCTGGAAACTAGAGGAAGATATTATCAAAGTAAGAATATAATTCACGAGAGGGGAATACAAACAGAACCAAAAGGAAAAGAATCAAAACAGGACAGAAGTGGAATGAATTTCCAGGTGATATTGAAGGATGATGCTAGTCTGACAACTGGGTCTCAAGCAGAGTGAAGTAGCAGTCCAGTCTGCAGCTGTGTGACTCAAGAAAGGATATTATCAGTGTCCTTCTAGACATTGTACTATTAGATAAAACTATCAGAAGATGTGATCTATTGAAACCATAGAGTAAATGGAAAAGGGAAAGATACAAAATTCCCCAAATAGGAACTGTAACCCAAATAAATGGCAAAGAGGATTCCAAGAATTATAACAAAAGGAAGTTTCAGGATGATAGCTGAACAGCAGGTGTAGAAAGCAACTACCCAATTTACAGGAGAATTGTCTCACAGGAGAAAGGAATCACCATGTGGAAAGCTGTACTCAGGGAAAACTGCAATTGTGGAAAGCTTAAGTGATATGGATAAAGACAAACAAGAGTGCAAGTGGCTTACACCTTTAATCTTGGCCAGTTGGGAGGCTGAGATCAGGAGCATATGGTTCCAGGGCAACCTGGGAAAAGTGTTCCAGAGATCCCCCCCAATGGGGGTAAAAATCTGGGGAGACAGGAAGAAAAGAAATGAAGAAAATGAAAAGGAAGATGCTTAGTAACTTCAAAAAACAAGTAAGAAAGAAACGCAAATTAGTACACAGCAATGCTTCTAATATGTTGCAAGTGAAAGAAGGCAAGAAAAGGGTTAAAATTTAATCCAGCATATTAACAACATCTAAAATTAATTAACCAAGCTGGACATGGATGGCTCATGCCTGTAATGCTAGCTACTTGGAAGGATGAGATTGGAGAATCATGGTTCAAGGCATCCTGGACAAATAGGTCAAGAGACCCCCCCCCCATCTCCAAAATAACCAGAACAAAATGGACTGGAGGTGTGGCTCAAGTGGTACAGCACCTGCTTTGCAAGTGCAAAGTCCTGAGTTCAAGCCCTAGTCCAACAAAAAATTTAATTAATTAAACAAAATACAGCAGAATACAGAATAGTACTGGAGGTGTGGCTTAAGCAGTGGAGCACCTACTTTGGGGAAGCCCTTACTTCAAACCCTATTCCCACAAAAAATAAAGTTAAAGAGTTTTTAAACGGTTATCTCTTGGGAGGGAAACCAAGAAAAGTAGGAAGAGAAGGACAGAGAACCATTGCAATTTTTTATAAGCCTCTTAGTGCTATTTGATTTTGAACAAAGGTCAAATATTATTTTGAAAAAAAATGCATTTTAAAAGAGCAGTACCATAGAGTTCTTCAAAGTCGCACCAAAAACACAAAGGACATAAAATATGAAACATTGCTAGTAAGAATAGTAATATAACTAAAGGCCAATTATACAATGAAGGAAAAATGCCAAGACATTTGAAAACTAGAAGAAAATGGATGTTTTAAAATAAAATACTAGTAACTTAAAAACAAAACCCAAACAGATTTATAACCAAAGGCAAAATGTTAAAGGTAGCCATAGATCTACCACCAGCAAAGTCACCAAACCCAACCAGTTCAAACAGCAAGTTGTAATCAAGCATGTAGAAACAAATAATATGCTAATTGTCCTATTGTATGAAAGTAGATGGAAAGTTTAACCCATACTATGAACCAGAGTGATAGTTTAACACTCAAGCCATTAAAGTTAAACATGCAGAACAAGGACCAGGAAAATCCTAAAATCATCTTGACACATCAAAAAGATTTGAGCATTAAAATAGTAACATTTGTGGTTATGTTTCATTGATATCAATGACTCAAGAATTTAAAAACTGAGAAGTAAATAGATAATTTAAACAAATGTTTTAAATACTTTAAAATATGAAAGAATAAAGAAAAAGAAAACTTTCTTGATCTAAGCAGAAGACTGACTGTCTCTGAGATCAACATAAAGCTGCAATATTAGAAGCACTTCCACAAATTCAAGATTGACCTACCTTCTACTATTAATATTGTTGTATTCATTGGATTTTGTAGATTATGGTCGTTGAGATTATCTATGAACAATAACTTATATGTAGTACTTAAGGCAGATGAAGGTGAAGGTTGTGTGGCAGAAATTGTTCCAGAAAATATCATGAGTAAAGAGTAAATACCTTGAAAATGGAAGGCTTGTTTAATCCACAAGAAACTGAAAAAAAGACCAGTTATGCTAATGTACAAATATTATTGCTAAATGTATTACAAATAAATAAAAGATCTTCAGACAATTTTTTTTACTTTTTAATGAATGCTTTCTTCACATTCTTCACTATCAATTTTTGAAATAGGATAAAGTTTTCTTGCCATTTTCTTAGGATTTTGATGGGGAGCCAGAGTTTATTGCTCCTAAATTTAAGAAAATAACAGATTCTTTTAATGAATTCAGATTATCATAGGGGAAATGAGAGACAGTGATTACTTACTATCACAATTGTGAATACCTGAGGAAAATGATAGAATGGGACAACAAACACTCAGGAAAAATCACTCCGGTGGCAGAGTGCTTTTAATCTGCCATCTTTATGTTCTATTCTGAGTTCGGAAATAGCAGCTACAAAACGCAAGGTGGCGCTGCTGACTAAAAAGAGAAAAAAAAAAAAACCCGCACAAGGGATGCTACAGACTCCAGTTTTAAAAGGAAATCTGACAAGAACGGAAGCGGAAAGGCAATCGCCATAACAGGCGTTAGGGGAAAAGTGGGGATCTGTTCTCACCTAAATTGCTATTATACAGCTCATTTCTAAGGAGTCGGTTGCTGCCATTTCTGAGAGCTGCTTGAGGGCCGGCTGAATGAAGTATTTTTGAAAGACTGACCAAAGAATGGAGGCCAGAGAGGAGCGGGCTGTGCAGAAAAGGCAAGTCCTATTTCTTTGTGTATTTCTGGGAATGTCTTGGGCTGGCGCAGAACCGCTGCGGTATTTTGTAGCGGAGGAGACTGAGAGAGGCACCTTTTTGGCCAATATAGCAAATGATTTGGATTTAGGGGTTGAGGAACTGTCAGCCCGGGGATCTAGAATTGTTTTAGACCAGAATATACGTTTTTTACTGCTCAATCCGCTCACTGGTGACTTACTTCTAAATGAGAAATTGGACCGAGAGAAGCTGTGTGGCCCAACAGAGCCCTGTGTACTGCCTTTCCAGCTGTTATTGGAAAAGCCTTTTGAGATTCACCGTGCTGAATTACAAGTCACAGATATCAATGATCATTCTCCAGTATTTCTAGACAGAGAGATTTCCTTGAAAATATCAGAAAGTGCCACTCCAGGGGCGACATTTCTCTTAGAAAGTGCCCAGGATTTAGATGTTGGAACCAACAGCCTGAGTAACTATACCATCAGCCCCAATGCCTACTTCCACGTTAATGTGCATGATGGCGGGGCGGGGAATATCTTTCCTGAATTGGTATTGGATCAAGTGCTGGATCACGAGGAGCTGCCTGACTTCACTTTAACCCTAAAGGCCTTGGATGGTGACTCTCCCCCCAGATCAGGGACGGTCCTTGTACGGATTCTGGTAGTAGACATAAATGATAACGCCCCCGAATTTGTGCAGTCGCTCTACAAAGTGCAAGTACCAGAGAACACTCCGGTTGGCTCACTAGTTGTCACTGTGTCTGCCAGGGATTTAGATACGGGAAGTAATGCGGAAATATTTTACACACTCCTTTATGCTACTGAAAGAATTCTCAAAACGTTTCAAATCAATTCCACATCTGGCAATCTTCTTCTTAAAGCTGAATTGAACTATGAGGCAATTCCAACTTATACATTAACTATTCAGGCCAAAGACGGAGGAGGACTATCTGGAAAATGTACTGTGGTTGTGGAGGTAACAGATGTAAATGACAATCCACCTGAACTTTTCATGTCATCTTTGAGGAGCCAAATTGCAGAAAACTCGCCCGAGACAGTCATTGCTGTTTTTAGGATTAGAGATAGAGATTCGGGAAACAATGGGAAAATGGTGTGCTCCATCCAGGACAATCTCCCCTTCATACTGAAGCCATCTGTAGAAAATTTCTACACTCTGGTAACAGAGGGTCCACTGGACAGAGAGAGCACATCTCAGTACAACATCACCATCACAGTTTCAGATCTGGGGACTCCCAGGCTGCAAACGGAGCACAGCATAAGCGTGCAGGTGTCCGACGTGAACGACAACGCCCCGGCCTTCACGCACACCTCCTACACCCTGCGGGTGCGCGAGAACAACAGCCCCGGCCTGCACATAGGCAGCGTGAGCGCCACAGACAGGGACGCGGGCACCAACGCCCAGCTCACCTACTCGCTGCTGCCGCCCCCAGAGCCGCACCTGGCCCTCGCCTCGCTCGTGGCCATCGACGCGGACAGCGGGCAGCTGTTCGCCCTGAGGCCGCTGGACTACGAGGCCCTGCAGGCCTTGGAGTTCCGCGTGGGCGCCGCCGACCGCGGCTCGCCCGCGCTCAGCAGCCAGGCGCTCGTGCGCCTGCTGGTGCTGGACGCCAATGACAACTCGCCCTTCGTGCTGTACCCGATGCAGAACGCCTCTGCGCCCTGCACCGAGCTGCTGCCCAGGGCGGCCGAGCCGGGGTACCTGCTCACCAAGGTGGTGGCGGTGGACGGCGACTCGGGCCAGAACGCATGGCTGTCCTACCAGCTGCTCAAGGCCACGGAGCCCGGGCTCTTCAGCGTGTGGCCGCACAATGGCGAGGTGCGCACCGCCAGGCTGCTGAGCGAGCGCGACGCGCCCAAGCACAGGCTGCTGGTGCTGGTCAGGGACAATGGCGAGCCGCCGCTGTCTGCCAGCGTCACGCTGCACGTGCTGCTGGTGGATGGCTTCTCCCAGCCCTACCTGCCGCTGCCGGAAGCGGCGGCCGAGCAGGGGCGGGGCGACGCGCTCACCTTGCACCTGGTGGTGGCCTTGGCGTCGGTGTCGTCGCTCTTCCTCTTGTGTGTGCTGGTGTTCGTGGCGGTGCAGCTGTGCAGGAGGAGCAGGCCGGCCTCTCTGTCTGGCTGTGCGGTGCCCCAGGGCCACTTTCCGGGCCACCTGGTGGACGTCAGCGGTGCGGGGACCCTGTCCCACAGCTACCAGTATGAGGTGTGTCTGACAGGAGGCTCAGAGAGGAATGAATTCAAGTTTTTTAAGCCAATTTTACCTAATTTCCAAGGACATTCCCCTGGATCAGAAATGGAAGAAAAGCTCAACTATAGGAATGATTTAGGCTTCAACATTCAGTTAAAATAATTGTTTCTCATATTCCATAATTTAACTTTGTGATAAATTCAAAGTGGTTTGTTCTGTCTACTTTAAAACACACTAAACTTGTTTAGTTATGTTGTCTCTTTAAAAACAAATTGTATCTCCTCTTTTCTCCCCAAGTACCAGGTGAAGGGTCCTGAACCTTGCTTTTCAAACTCTGATGACGTCTGTAGTCAAGCAAGTCTTTGTTCTGGTACAGATTTGGAATTTGTAATGCAAAAAAGAGTGGAAATTAATTCTACATTATTAATTGTAGCTCTTTGTGTTTTTTTTTTTTGTTATTTGTTAACCCTCTAGGAAAATGCAAAGCAGTCCTGAAGTCCAATCAGGAAGGACAAAGATGGAACAGGATCTGACTCTGGGTTTACTCTGCCTTCATAGCACTAATCTTCTTTGATGTTGTTTTATCTTAATTTGTTATATAATTGTACTTATTGTCATTAGCATACCTGTATTGTTTTTAATATTATTATTTTAACTTGCTTTCCACTTAATTTCATTGGTGTTAAAGGAGGGGAAAAGCTACATCTTATTTACATAGTGAGACAAAGCAGATGGTAAGGAAACTGGCTTTTCCCCAATTTTAAAAAGTTTGGGAAAAGTGCAGTGGTCAATATTCATTTATCTTTCCCTCTTTAGTATCAAATCCCAAATTTCATATACAGTATTTATGTGCTTTGTCAAAAGAACACATTTTCACAGCTTCCTTTGCAGTTAGATCCCAGCACATGACCAAGCAGGTTATATAGTCAATGATCTCTCTCTCTCTCTCTCTCTCTCTCTCTCTCTCTCTCTCTCTCTCTCTCTCTCTCTGTGTGTGTGTGTGTGTGTGTGTGTGTGTTTGGACTTGCATTGTTGGAATCAAACCCAGGGCCTCTTCCATGCTAGACAAGCACTCTGTCACTAAGCAACCCTCAACCTCCAAGACTTCTGAAAGGGAGATGATTCATCTGGGTAGGGATCACCTTTTTTCCTTCCTTAACTTCTGTATTATCCTTGAAATGTGCATGTCATGAGTAGTACACATACAGCTATATTGGAATTTAATGATAGAAACAAAAGATGAAGGCAATCAGTACAGAATGAAAAGAGAGGGTCCCTTGTGACTTTGCAGTTAATGTCACCCCTAGATTGCCTACTTCTAAAGTTCTTTTTAAGTTTTCATGCTACTTTCAGTGGAATCTAATTCTGGGGGTGGTACTGGGGTAGAACTCAGGCCTCACACTGTCCAGATGGCGTTCTATCACTTAAACAACAGTCCCCACCATTTTTGCTTTAGTTATTTTTCAGATAGGTTCTGGTGCTTTTTGCTGTTTTCCAGCCTGGTCCCAGCCTCTGATGGAGCTTCTCCTACCTATGCCTTCAATTTAGCTGGGACCTTGGACGCCAGGCCCCATGATTGGCTTATTGGTTGAACTGGGGTCTTGCTAACATTTTGCTGGAGATGGCCCTGAGTCTCAGTCCTCCTGATTTCTGCCTCCTGAGTTGCTGGAATTACAAGCATGAGCCACCAAACCTGGCTAATTTTTAACAGTAAGTTTTTTAAATAAATTTACACAATGCACATATATAGTAAAATGCACAGATGTTAAATGTAGAGTGTGAGCTGACTTGTCTTTTGATGTTTTATTTCTTGGTTTCTAATCTAGTTAAAAGTAGTAGATAGGGTGCTGTACATTCATTACCTTTTTAATCTTTTCTCAAACTCTAAGGGGCTTAGCATATTATCCCCCTTTTTACATAACAAAACTGAGGCTTAAAAAGGTTAAGTAATTTTCTTATGATTCTCAATAATAAAAGGAAAATTTGAAGTACATTCTAACTCTACATTAATCTAATGCTCCAGCTCTTAACCTATATATATACATATATATATGTAATGTTATACATTATGTTATATAGTACATATTCTATATGTTCTATATATATCTTCAAACCTTAATATTATATATATAGTATGTATGTATAATATATCTTTGGGAAGTTTAAGTTTAGTTTATCATATACATTTTCATAACTTATTAAAAATTAAACATGCTATAACAATTTTAGCATATCATGTGTTTGCAAGCAGTTGCAATGTACATGCAATGTTATGGAGGAATTTTTATGGCTAAATAACGTAGAGATTCTAGAAATTCAGCAGGAAAAACTGCTGGATGCCACTTATTTTCTGCTAAGATTAACCATTTATATCTTTGGTCCTCTTAAAAGATTTACTGTATAAATGTGTGGAGGTCATAAATGACTTTATTCTAAAATAATAACTCATGATAGCTGAATGAGACATTCTTCCATACTTGCTATAATAATACTATTCTTTTGTAGAAGTGATTAATTTTTACTGTTTCAGTTGCTGGGTGCATATGAATCCATGATCATGTTATGTGTCGGGCTTTCTATTGCTGCTGAAAAATGCCACAAACATAGTTGTTTAAATCAATGAAGATATATTATCTTACAGTTTTGTAAATCAGAATTCTGATATGGATCTTCAGAACTAAAATCACGAGTCAGCAGGGATGCACTCATTGTATTCCGGTGGTTCTAGAGAACCCATGTTTTTGTCTTATCCATCTTCTAGATGCTGCCCACATTACTTGGCTCATGGCCCCTTCATCCATTCTCAAAGCCAACCACATTACTTGTCTGGACATTCCTTAATAGTCACATGACCCTCTGATTGTAGAAAGGAAAAGTCCCTATCTCACCCAGATAATACAGGATGATTTTCCCTTTCACAATCCTTTAAGTGATTTAGGTTTGCAAAGATTTTTTTTCCACCAAAGTATCAGAATTATATTTTTGCCATTATCCTGTCTAGCACAGACTAGCTGCTTGGAAGAAAATTATTCAGTCTAACAATATACCATCTATAGCCAAAGGACAGCACATAGTAGAAATTTAGGCCTTATTGATTTGATGCATAATAGTTAAGAAACTTCTAAAATTCTTTAACAAAGACAGTTGATAAAGGTATCATGAATTGTGTGTGTGTGTGTGTGTGTGTGTGTGTGTGTGTGTGTGTGTGATCCTGGAGATCAGACTCAGACTCTCATGCATGCTAAACACATGCTTTACCACTGAGCTCCCTGCCCTACCCACCATGAATCTTCAATGTAGTTCAAACTATAGAAATGGAAAACCTGAACCAAAGAATCCAAATATGGCAAGAGTCTTGTATCTGGAATTTATAAGGAACTCTTACAATTCAATTTAAAAAATCATTCAATTAAAAATGGGCAAAGATCTAAATAAACTTTTTTGCAAGGAAAAATGACCACTAAGCACATGAAAAGGGGTCCATCATCATTCATCAGGAAAACACCAATCAAATCATACCCCAAGACCCTACTTCATACCCACTGGGATAGCTACCATCAAAAAACCAGAAAACAGTAATTATTGGAAGAATGTGAGAATATTGGAACCTGAGATACTGCTGGTGGAAATGTGAAATGCTGCAGCTATTTTGGAAAACAGTCTGGCAGTTCCTCAAACATTTAAGCATAAAGTCATCATATGACCAGCAATTCCACTCCTAGAGAAATGAAAACATATGTCCGCACAAAAGCATATACATGAATGTTCATATAGTATTGTCCAGAACAGGAAAAAATGTGGAAACAACACAAATGTCCAAATGAGCATGAGAATCATTCAGTCAAAAAAAGTGATGAATTACTGTACATGCCACAACTTGGATGAACCTTGAAAGCCAGTCACAAAAGTCCATGTATTATATCATTCATGCAGATGAAAGTGTAAAATAGGGAACTCTGTAGAGACAATAACAGATTAATGATAGCTTGGGGCAGAGGGCAGGAGCTATATGGATGCAAGGTTATGTTTTCAGGTGACAAAAATGTTCCAAAATTGACCGTGGTGATGAATGCACAACTCTGTGGATAATTAAAACCACAGAATGCTACACTTTAAATGTATGAATTGTATGCTATGTGGGTTATTTCCCAAAGCTGTGTTTTTAAGGAATAAGACAGTAATTGCTCTTGCCAGAATTTGAAAAGAAAAAGAATCCAAAAAAGTGTGGCAGGTTCAACCTTGAGATCTGCTTATATAGAAAAAAACCTTTGTAATAATTTAAAATTTGTGAGAACTCACAGTTCTCTGTTTTAGATGTTAGAACAAAGCATTTTATTCTATATTAACGCAAATTTAACTCTACTCTTTAAAAATCCATTGGTTGCAATTTTGCAGTGTTCACTCATTTTTAATTTAGTACGATGAAAAATATCCACATGTGAAACTGTTCCCCTGTTACTTCAAAAACATTTTACTCCTAAGTGCATATTCTTCTCAGGTTAAATGTAAATTAAATGATTTTATTTAATAAACACCTCAGCAGCATTCGTCGGTAATATGTGATAGTTTGCTCTTTGTACTATCTCCCGTGAAACATCACAGATCTCTATCTGAACACCTCAAAGCGAGCTGAAAATAGCGTGTTACATTATATAGCCTATTCCCTACATTTTGAAGAATGTCTCCAGTTAAATCAGAAATTGTAAGACTCAGTTAGAACGCATGGTGGCGCTGCAGGTTAAGAAGATGGAATACAGCAATTGTCTCTGCAACTCCAGACAGTCTCTCGCTGCCTGGAAGCAAAAGCTAAGCTTTCTCAGCCAGAGCAAAAGCGATTGAGAAACTTTAAAAGCTTTATTTCGCGGCTTGCTCTGACGTCCTGCACTGCAAGACAGCGCTACAAGGATCCTGAGTGCACGTGAAGCTCCTGTGAACCAAATTTTTAGGAAAGAGCAATGGAGATTGGATGGATGAGAAATCTGAGACAAAGGCAAGTCCTAGTTTTCTTTGTTTTGTTGAGCTTGTCTGGGGCGGACCCTGAGCTGGGGCCCTATTCTGTAGTGGAAGAAACGGAGAAAGGCTCCATAGTGGCAAATCTAGGGAAAGACTTGGGATTGGATTTGGCAGAGATGTCCACGCGCGGGGCTCGGATCATTTCCCAGGGAAACAAAGAGAATTTGCGGCTGAAGGTTCAAACTGGGGATCTGGTCATAAATGAGAAACTAGATCGAGAGGAGCTGTGTGGTTCCATTGAGCCTTGTATTCTACATTTCCAAGTGTTAATGGAAAAACCCTTAGAGATATTTCAGGCTGAACTGAGGGTGCAAGACATAAATGACCACTCTCCCGTGTTCACTGAAAGAGAAATGATTCTAAAAATACCAGAAAATAGTCCCCTAGGAAATGCATTCCCTCTGAGTAATGCTCTGGATTTGGATGTAGGAAGCAATAATGTTCAGAACTATAAAATCAGCCCGAACTCCCATTTCCACGTTCTAACCCGGAGCCGCAGCGATGGCAGGAAGTACCCTGAGCTGGTACTGGAAAAAGAGCTGGATCGGGAGGAGGAGCCTGAGCTAAGATTCAGACTGACAGCTTTGGATGGCGGCTCTCCTCCCCGATCTGGAACCACACAGGTCCGAATTGAAGTTGTAGACACCAACGACAATGCACCTGAGTTTCAGCAGCCAATCTACAAGGTGCAAATTCTCGAGAACAGCCCCGTGGGCTCCCTGGTAGTCACTGTCTCTGCCAGAGATTTAGATAGCGGAGTCAACGGAAAAATATTGTACACACTCTTTCAGCCTACGGAAGATATTAGCAAAACTTTAGAGGTAAATCCTATGACAGGAGAAATTCGACTGAGAAAACAAGTAGATTTTGAAATGGTCCTGTCTTATGAAGTGGACATTAAGGCCACTGATGGAGGAGGTCTTTCTGGAAAATGCACTCTTCTCCTGCAGGTGGTGGACGTGAATGATAATCCCCCAGAAGTGACAATGTCTGCCCTCACCAGCCCCATTCCAGAAAACTCCACAGACATAGTAGTTGCTGTTTTCAGTGTTGCAGATCATGACTCAGGGAACAATGGAAAGACTACTGCCTCCATCAAGGAAGACCTTCCCTTTCTTCTAAAACCTTCAGGCAAGAACTTTTACACCTTGGTAACAGAGAGAGCACTAGACAGAGAAGAAAAAGCAGAGTACAACATCACCATCACAGTTTCAGACATGGGGACTCCCAGGCTGCAAACGGAGCACAGCATAAGCGTGCAGGTGTCCGACGTGAACGACAACGCCCCGGCCTTCACGCACACCTCCTACACCCTGCGGGTGCGCGAGAACAACAGCCCCGGCCTGCACATAGGCAGCGTGAGCGCCACAGACAGGGACGCGGGCACCAACGCCCAGCTCACCTACTCGCTGCTGCCGCCCCCAGAGCCGCACCTGGCCCTCGCCTCGCTCGTGGCCATCGACGCGGACAGCGGGCAGCTGTTCGCCCTGAGGCCGCTGGACTACGAGGCCCTGCAGGCCTTGGAGTTCCGCGTGGGCGCCGCCGACCGCGGCTCGCCCGCGCTCAGCAGCCAGGCGCTCGTGCGCCTGCTGGTGCTGGACGCCAATGACAACTCGCCCTTCGTGCTGTACCCGATGCAGAACGCCTCTGCGCCCTGCACCGAGCTGCTGCCCAGGGCGGCCGAGCCGGGGTACCTGCTCACCAAGGTGGTGGCGGTGGACGGCGACTCGGGCCAGAACGCATGGCTGTCCTACCAGCTGCTCAAGGCCACGGAGCCCGGGCTCTTCAGCGTGTGGCCGCACAATGGCGAGGTGCGCACCGCCAGGCTGCTGAGCGAGCGCGACGCGCCCAAGCACAGGCTGCTGGTGCTGGTCAGGGACAATGGCGAGCCGCCGCTGTCTGCCAGCGTCACGCTGCACGTGCTGCTGGTGGATGGCTTCTCCCAGCCCTACCTGCCGCTGCCGGAAGCGGCGGCCGAGCAGGGGCGGGGCGACGCGCTCACCTTGCACCTGGTGGTGGCCTTGGCGTCGGTGTCGTCGCTCTTCCTCTTGTGTGTGCTGGTGTTCGTGGCGGTGCGGCTGTGCAGGAGGAGCAGGCCGGCCTCTCTGTCTGGCTGTGCGGTGCCCCAGGGCCACTTTCCGGGCCACCTGGTGGACGTCAGCGGTGCGGGGACCCTGTCCCACAGCTACCAGTATGAGGTGTGTCTGATGGGAGGTACTGGGACAAATGAGTTCAAATTCCTGAAGCCAGTTATCCCCAGTCTGTCACCCCAGTGTCCTGGGAAAGAAATAGAGGAAATTCCTAGTTTCCGCAATAGTTTGGGAATTAATTATTGATAGAAACCTACTTAATAAAGATGTTTATTTAATATTGTCTTGTTAATTACTAAATTGTTTATGTCCAATTTGTCAATAATTGAGTGCTATTTAACTTTCTGTTTGATTCATCATCAATATCCAATTTTATGCCAACTGCACAATTTCTTTTTCCCATAATTACCCCAATGTATTAGTTCTCACGTAGTCCAATTAATGGAAATGGCCTTGTCTTCAAAGCTGTAAAATTTCTTCCACTTTATACATGTCTTTATTGACTTTATATTAACTTTACATTTTCATATTAGTTTCTTTTTTCCTAGACTTTTTGAACTGTTAAAATATTCTGCTATGTGCAGTATGCATATATACTATCTGCTATTTCCTCTTTTTCTTTCTAAAGTGGTATTTTTATTGGTTAGTCAGCCTTGATTGTCATTATAAAAGTTGTTTTAAGCGATGCTGCTTATTAAAAGCTCTTTTCTATGCTGATATATCTTAAATTTAAATATAAAATTTCTGATATAAGTGATGTGTGCATATATATAATCTCTTACCTGAAATGAGAAGAAAAGTCATTGTAAGATATTCAGTGTGTCGATTTGCTTATATTTGGAGATATAAAGGCAAACTGTAGGCATTCCGTAGCATGGCATGGAAGTAGTTAATAATTTGTTACTTTTAATTTTATATGAAAAATCAGAGTTATCTGTTAAGTTTTTAATGGCTATCAACCCAGTCCTATTCAGTTCAATAACAATAGAAGTCATCAAATGGAGCTTCAGATGCTGTGGCTTTTATTTTAAACAGAGTAAGTTGGCAGTATTTATCTTTTCACTTTACAGTAAGACTTACTGATTGCTGGTGATGGAAACATCATAGCTTCTTTCTATATAATAGACCTTTGAATAAAATTATCAATGAGGCAGATGTTATAATCATATTTTTGCTTTAAATAATGTTAGGATTTGTGTTACTGTGGTCTGTTTTGGCCTTCCTTTATGTGGTTCTGGGATTGAACTCACCTTAATGCACGCAAGGTAAGCACTCTGCCAAGCTCCCAACCCTTTTGTTTATACTTTTTGGTTTTTGAGGTAAGGTCTCACTGATTTTGCCATGGCTGGCCTCAACCTCTTGATCCCTGGACATCTGAGTTCTGAGTAGACGGGATCACAGGTGTGTGCCATCATTCCAGGCCTCCTTCCTTTATTTGATGCAGAAAAATGAGTTCCTATTAGATTTAAATTAAGAGGGACCTTAAAATAAAGATTAGGCCCTTGTTTAACTCTGCAAATAACTTTAAATTTAATATAAGAAAAACAAGGTCTAATGAAAGAAAGGATACAGAAACTGCAAAGTGTGGGTGAATGAAAGAATGCACCTTTCAAATGATAGGGATTAAAGGCACTGAATAATGTTTCTTGTCCTGTTCCCTAACGTTCATTTATGAATGCCTTAATTCAATCAGAATTAGTGACTAATTTGCTGACCAGTGAGGACCATTGCATAGTCCCTGACCTCAAATAGCTCACATATTGAAGAAGGGACACAGTGGTATGAAACAGGAAGCAATACAAGCTAATCCCATTTATATCCATAAGTTTTTATAGGAGCACAGAGGAGGAACAGTCTAAATGCTCAATTCTGATTGCAGAGTAATGATTCTAGGCAATGTAATAAGATGTTGAAGTTTTTTGAAGAAGGTGTGAAACAAGTTTCTTTTGCTAGTTTTTTGTGTCCTAAGCCCAATGTTTCTGGAAAAGTTAAATCTCTTATTTTCATTGCCCAAGAAAGCATACACAATTTTCCTTGGTTGCATGGGAGTATCGTATGTAGTGAAAGGCCTACGATAGAGCTAAATCTACCAGTGAGGCAGAGATGCTGCTAGAAATCTTTTTATACCCCAACTGTTAAAATTTTAACTTTCCCATGAAGCAGCGAAGAATTCAACGATGTGAATAGATCTCTGTCTCAACATTATTTATTCATAAAGCAAAAGGAAAGAAAAATGAAAATTGAAATAGCTATTAAAAGAAAATTTTTAAAAATATATACAGGAACACACAAAAATTGGATACAGCTGTTTTAGTCTTTTACAAACCACGCGGTGGCGCTGCAGGCTAAAGAGGGGGGGAATTGAACTGAGGCTGCTGCAGAAGTCACTAAAAGGGAGATCCCCACAGAAGGACTAGGAGGAAAAGCTGCACCCGCCCAAGACTGGAAAAAAACAACAAAAAAAAATCCTAGATCTCTGCTGCTACACGAAGTACTTCTGAGGTTTACAACTGTTGTTTATGCTGGGTGCTGTGGCTGTGACCCTGTTGACAAAAGAAGAAGCTATGGAGGCCAGGGCTTTGCACTCCCGGAGACAAAGGCAAGTCCTATTTCTCTTTTTGTTCTGGGGAATGTCCTCTGCAGGTCGTGAGTTTGGACATTATTCAGTGACTGAGGAAATAGAAAGAAGATCATTTGTGGACAATTTGGCAAATGATCTGGGGCTAGCGGTGGAGGAGCTGGCTGCGAGGAGAACTAGGGTGGTTTCTGATGATAACAAATGATACTTGCTCCTGGATTCACATACTGGAGATTTGCTCACAAATGAGAAGCTGGACTGGGAGAAGCTGTGCGGCTCCACAGAGCCCTGTGTGCTGTACTTCCAAATTTTAATGGATAACCCCTTTCAGATTTACCGGGCTGAACTGAGAGTCAGGGATATAAATGATCACTCGCCGGTATTTCAGGACAAAGAAATGGTCTTGAAAATCCTAGAAAATAGAGCTGAAGGGACAGTCTTTCGACTAGAAAGAGCACAGGATTCTGATGGAGGACTTAATGGTATCCAAAACTACACGATCAACCCCAACTCTTTTTTCCAGATTACAGTTAGTGACAGTGAGTAAGGCACCATATACCCAGAGCTAGTGCTCTACAAATCCCTGAATTGGGAGGAGCAGCAGGAGCTCAGTTTAACACTCACAGCACTTGATGGTGGATCTCCACCCAGGTCTGGGGGTGCCACTATACATATTGTGGTTGTGGACATCAACGATAACGCCCCCGAGTTTTCCCAAGCACTTTATGAGACCCAAGTTCCAGAAAACAGCCCATTAGGCTTCTTTATTGTTAAAGTCTCTGCAGAAGATATAGACTCAGGAGTCAATGCAGAAGTAACTTATTCATTTTTTGATGCCTCGGAAGATATTCGATCAACCTTCCAAATCAATCCTTTTTCTGGGGAAGTCAGTCGCAGAGCATTGCTTGATTATGAGTTGGTAAAATCTTACAAAATAAATGTACAGGCAGTAGATGGTGGAGGACTTTCTGCAAGATGTACAGTTTAGGTACAGGTATTAGACACCAACGACAACCCTCCTGAAATGCTCATGTCTTCACTTTCCAACGTTATTCTTGAGAACTCTCCTGAAACCATA
The DNA here is from genome assembly GCF_047511655.1 of Castor canadensis. Lineage (NCBI taxonomy): Eukaryota > Metazoa > Chordata > Mammalia > Rodentia > Castoridae > Castor > Castor canadensis. The sequence continues at coordinate 78,008,349 of NC_133391.1, read as the reverse complement.
CTGGCAGTTTTTAGGATTAAAGACAGAGACTCAGGAGAAAATAGAAAGATGGCTTGTTATATTCAAGAAAATCTGCCTTTCCTTCTAAAACTGTCTGTGGACAATTTTTACATGCTAATGACAGAAGGAGCACTGGATAGGGAAAACACATCCGAATACAACATCACCTTCACGGTTTCAGACATGGGGACTCCCAGGCTGCAAACGGAGCACAGCATAAGCGTGCAGGTGTCCGACGTGAACGACAACGCCCCGGCCTTCACGCACACCTCCTACACCCTGCGGGTGCGCGAGAACAACAGCCCCGGCCTGCACATAGGCAGCGTGAGCGCCACAGACAGGGACGCGGGCACCAACGCCCAGCTCACCTACTCGCTGCTGCCGCCCCCAGAGCCGCACCTGGCCCTCGCCTCGCTCGTGGCCATCGACGCGGACAGCGGGCAGCTGTTCGCCCTGAGGCCGCTGGACTACGAGGCCCTGCAGGCCTTGGAGTTCCGCGTGGGCGCCGCCGACCGCGGCTCGCCCGCGCTCAGCAGCCAGGCGCTCGTGCGCCTGCTGGTGCTGGACGCCAATGACAACTCGCCCTTCGTGCTGTACCCGATGCAGAACGCCTCTGCGCCCTGCACCGAGCTGCTGCCCAGGGCGGCCGAGCCGGGGTACCTGCTCACCAAGGTGGTGGCGGTGGACGGCGACTCGGGCCAGAACGCATGGCTGTCCTACCAGCTGCTCAAGGCCACGGAGCCCGGGCTCTTCAGCGTGTGGCCGCACAATGGCGAGGTGCGCACCGCCAGGCTGCTGAGCGAGCGCGACGCGCCCAAGCACAGGCTGATGGTGCTGGTCAGGGACAATGGCGAGCCGCCGCTGTCTGCCAGCGTCACGCTGCACGTGCTGCTGGTGGATGGCTTCTCCCAGCCCTACCTGCCGCTGCAGGAAGCGGCGGCCGAGCAGGGACGGGGCGACGCGCTCACCTTGCACCTGGTGGTGGCCTTGGCGTCGGTGTCGTCGCTCTTCCTCTTGTGTGTGCTGGTGTTCATGGCGGTGCGGCTGTGCAGGAGGAGCAGGGCGGCCTCTCTGTCTGGCTGTGCGGTGTCCCAGGGCCACTTTCCGGGCCACCTGGTGGACGTCAGCGGTGCGGGGACGCTGTCCCACAGCTACCAGTATGAGGTGTGTCTGACAGAAGGTTCTTCTGGGACCAGTGATTTCAAGTTCCTGAAAGTGATTTACCCTAGTATACATGCGTATGGTCCTGGAGGAAAGAGTGAAGGAAACCCCACTTTCTGAAGTAGCTTTGCAGTTAATTTTCCATACAAATTGTTTATAATTTCATGTAGTTTGATGTGCCACACAATTATATCAATATCAATTTAATTTTATGTTAGTTGTCACGTGATACAACTAATTGAATTTTCCAACTTTCAAGTACTCTCCATCCACATTTTTACAATACTTTCTGAAATTTTTTTTGCATGAACAGTTGACTCTGTGCCCATTTATAAATAATACTTTTAAGGTGTTAATTGTATCCAAGGCCACATAGATTTATTATTTTTCATTCTAGAAAGCTGGGGTTTTCAATATTTGGTTTTGTTGCTTTTTGGTTTCATTTTGTTTTTTCTTGCTGGAGTTTGAGCCCAGCACCTGTAATACGCTAGACAAGAGCTCTACCGTTGAGCTATGTAGCAGCCTCTGATATTTGCTTTGTGATCTGCTAAACAGATCATCCTACTAATGCAAATAAAATGTATTAACCTGCATGAAAATCAATATAAATTTTAGCACATTTTCAAATTTTTGTGTGAGAACATTGGTTTGCTATTGGAAAGATATTCATTTTTATTTTACCTTGTAAATTTACAGTCCAATTTAAAAGCAAGAAATATTAAAGATTATGAGGGAAATAATTCCTTTTATCTGCAGTCCCTTTCTACATAGTGGCTTATTATAAAATTGATTTCAATATTTAGGTAATATTTTATACTGTTTTATCTTGACATTCATTTTTATATCGTAGTCATTTCTTGCTTGGATACTTTCCTACATCCCACTGAATAAACATACATACAAACACTTCTTTCTCCTATTTCCTAATAGCATTGTCATAGGTTTCTTTTCTTTTTACCGTTTTGCTTTTGTGGGGTTCTGGGTATCAAACCCAGGGCCTCCAGCATGGTAGACAAGGGCTCTCCACCACTGGTCTACACTATCAGCCTGTAAATTAGACTACCAGTTTGTGCCCATATTGCTAAGATTTCTCCTAAATACATATTAGTGCAATGTGGTTACATTTCCTTTCTTGAAAATATCTTTCCCAGAGCTGATAATTTCTGTTTTGTACCTAGGTAATTTCCTATTAACTGCTAGTGATTTTTCTCTTTTTTTTCCATGCTAGGCTAGCACTCTACCATTGGATACACCCTCCGCCCTTACTACTATTTTTCCAGTCATCCTCACTTTGAATATCAACCTTGTCCTAAAACACTCAAATGTATCAAATACAAATCAATTCCTGGAAGTCTTTCACTCATATCTCTTCTTCATTTAGACTTCTTTCTCTGTAAGCTATCCCCTTTGTTCTCTTTTCTTTTAATATTTTTTCCTCTTGCCCTTTTATAAGAGTAGAGATAATTTTCCTTAGTTTACTCCCTTATCAGACTGACACACATCTCTCAATATCTTCATACAAATGGATGCAAAGAAGTAAAAAAAATTTTTTTGAGACCTTGGATTGTGAAGTAATCTTTTTCTTTTCATTTGATTGATAGTTTGACTGGGTATAAAATTTTAGGTTACAAATAATTTCCTCTCAGATTTCAAAAGCATTGTTCCTTTTGTTGATTGCATAGAATTGTTATTCAGAAGACTGATTTCATTCTGATTCCTACCTCTATTTATGTGATGCATTTTTCTTTCTTTCTGGGAGCATTATAAAAATTTCCTTGGTATTCTGAAAATACCATAGTACTAGCTATTTATTTATTAATCTGTTTACATGGGTTTCCCCTGTCGATGTTTAGACTTTCACTTTCAGTTATGAGAAATTTTCCTTTTATGTTTTACTGTAATCGCTCCCCAAATTTTCACTTTAAGAAGAATCTCAGTTAAATATTGGATCTCTGGGATTGATTCTATAAGACTCTAAGTTTGTTTTCCTTTTTAATATTCTGTCTGTTTAACTCTTGTTTACGTTTTTGCAAGTTTAACCTTTCAACCTTTATATGTAAATTTTTCTGGGTTTGTGGAATGGCTCAAGTGGTAGAGTATCTTCCTAGCAAGCATGAGACCCTGAGTACCACCCAAAAAATTATATGCAAAGGTTTTTTTTGGTTGACATTTATTTTTAAAAGCTCTTTTTAGTTCTCTGAGTTCTCTTCAGTTCTTCATAGTATTCTGTTATATGTAATATCTCTTCTCACATATAATTAATTTATTTGTTCTCTTAAAATGTATTATGAAACTGTGCCATCAGTATTGTTATTATATAAACATTTTTAAAATTAATCAGGGAAGTTAAAAACTTGGCCAAAGTTACATAGCTAGTAAGGAGCATTTAAATCCTAGCCTATTATTTATCTTCATTTTATTGTAACACATGTAACAACATGTATTTCATACAGTTGCTATGAATATTAAATAGACAAATGCATATGAAGCAGTTAGAATAATAGGTGATGTTAGTACTAATTATTAATTATTAGGTTTTATTTCTCTATATTTCTAAAGATACTTTCTTCCATCTGATTATATATATTTCCTCTAGTTCCTTTTTTCATAGCTGTCATGGTGGTTTTGGCCTTTCCATTTCACATTATAGGCTTCTCTTCAAGTGTCTTGTGGTTCTTAAATATGTTCTCATATCCTTAAGAAGATTCTTTATCAAAACGCTGACAATTAAATATTTATAACTGAATGGGTCGTGTTGATGGTGGAGCTGTACTCTACTCCATGCTAGGACAAGGCTATTCCCTTAGGAGACCCACAAATATAGATATATGTAGTTCTTTATATGTGCCTTCCATATTCCTCAGATTAGAATTATAGAACATCCACCACATGGGGGCTGGGTGTCAGGCATATATCATGTCCTACAATCTGAGAATATTACCTGGGAAGGGACTAGAGAGCTCATTACTCAAAATCCAAAGTTTTACTTGCTTTTCTTAGTTTAATTTCATATATCACATTTGAGCTCAGCATTGCCTGAGTCTCCAAGACTAAAGAAAGTCTCACTTAATTTCTCCAGAGCCCCATTACCTGGCTCTCAGTTACTCTCCTGTCTCCATAGAATGGTCAGAGGTACAAAGAATTCAATTCTCCTATGTACAAATTTTCAACTAACAATTTTTTTGTTCTTAACAACTCTAGTCTTCTTATGTACCTAATTCCTACAAATATTTAACATAAATGAGATTGTGTGAGATAAACCCAATAATTTCTTGTATCTTCAGTGCAAGATCTTTAGCTATTTCTTACAACTGCTGAGTTAATTGCTCTTCCATCTTTTTTTCTGTGATCAAAAAATATATACATTCACTTGTGCATTTTAAGTCTTTGTGAGTTTGTATTATTATTATTATTATTTCTGTTAGCTTAGTGGATATCTTAAAAGTAGGGAGATAACCGTGTGTAGTCAGTCCACCTACTTTTCAATTTCTACCTTTTATCCTGCTTGATGTTTTTCAACCATGTATCAGCTTGGTTGACCTTAGCATTTTTAATGCCAACTTTTAGATCTTTCTTTCATTCTTTGTGTACTTCTGAGACCTCCTATAGTCAGCATCATTGATGTGCTCCAAACATTTACTCCAAACAACCACCCTCATTATGTGGGAATCATTCACTTTGGTTAGGACTGAAAATACCCAAGCTTAAGAGGCAGTCCCAACCAGGGTTTTAAAAAAAGGAACAAAGATAGGTGTCCCAATGCTGGGACTAAAAGCTCCACTTATAATGCAATACCTCTTGCAACAAAGACTGCTTCACTAGCAGGAATATGATCTTAGATTACCTCATCACCGTAAAGTTTAAGTTTTTGTTCTGTTTGAGAAAGAATATGTATCTCAGTTTCTCTCCCCAGGCTGAAAAAGAAAGTAACCATAATTGTTATTGATAAACCTTGGGAACCTGAGGGATGCCAGGTTTAGAAATAAGTCTACTTTGAATGAAACCAACATGTTTGAATTTATGTAGTCATTAAATTTTTTGTAAATTGTGAGAAACTGGAACCAAATTATGGATTTATACAATGTGCTCCTCCCCAATATCTGATTTCATTTTCTATAAATCCACAATTCGTTGCTATGAAGGAAATCTACATAAATGCATTCTTGTGCTATAACAGCTATCTAAATATGTTGTGTGTCATGGTAAATCCAATTTCATACCCCTGAGAACTTTTGAAATGATCCATGGACACTTTCTCTCTTTACCACCTAAGGAAGGACAACTTGGGATTTTGTTAAGTGTGACAAGCTGTTATACCCTCCTTGTTTAAGGCTTACAGTCTTCTCAGAAAGATTCAAATTCCTGATGACCAGGAATCACATATTATATTTCTTTATTCTCTACAACTAAGCATATGTAGATGTGTGTGAATGGGGAGGTATACTTAATAACTGTTTTAAAACAAATACGACATCACAAACTATAAATAATGTAAAGCAATTTTTATGAAAAATATACTGTTAATCACTTAAACAATGAATGAATATTTGTTTCTGGGGAGACATTCAATATGAATGAAATTTAGGTAGCTTTTTATCAAACTGTGAAAATCTGTGGAGACGCATGGTGGCGCTGCAGGATAATATCCAGGAAAAAATAACACTGGATAATGCCTTGGGACACTCACCCAAATGCACACAGAGAATTGGCAAGATAGAAAAAACAAGGTGCGGCTTAGAAGCCATTCACAGGGTTAAAATCCTTCGGATTCAGATGATTCCGTGGGCAGATTGAGGGGCAACTTT